>NC_041233.1:50030087-50074889 GCF_002837175.3 Physeter macrocephalus
CAGGCTCCGGACGCGCAGGCTCAGCGGCCATGGCTCACGGGCCCAGCCGCTCCGCGGCATGTGGGATCCTCCCGGACCGGGGCACGAACCCGCG
Source organism: Physeter macrocephalus (assembly GCF_002837175.3). Classification (NCBI taxonomy): domain Eukaryota; kingdom Metazoa; phylum Chordata; class Mammalia; order Artiodactyla; family Physeteridae; genus Physeter; species Physeter macrocephalus. The sequence continues at coordinate 50,030,182 of NC_041233.1, forward strand.
TGCCCTGCATCGGCAGGCGGACTCCCAACCACTGCGCTACCAGGGAAGCCCAAGAAACATCTTTAAGAATGGTGGGTTTGGGAATGCGTTTGGGTGGCAGGGAGTGGGAGGAGACTTTCGGAAAAACAGCCTTGAGCCAGAAGTCAGAAGAATTTTTTTATCAACCTTAACTCTTTTTCAGACGATGGAGAACGCAAAAGGCAAGGAGTGAAACCCCATAGAGAAGTTGGGGGAAGAATACGTGACTCTCAAATTCAAACCTGTTGTCAGCAAAAGCTGGAGAGAAACACCTAGCTTCAAGCAAGCCAGTGCCTCAGCTTCACCAAGCACCTCCTCCCTCCTCAAAGGGGACCAAATGAGAATCATCTGTGAAGGATGACAAGGCTGCTGTCCACAATAGAATGCTACACGCAACGAGAGCCTAAAACCTCCGAAGAAGATACCTCATCCTCCATTACCCTCTAAACTGCCACCAGTCAGCCTGCTTCCCCGAGACCTGGCGTGGGCCTGGCATCAGTGACAGCTGAGCAGAGGTCGGACGCATTATAAGCAGCTCTCCGAATGCGCTTCCCCAAATCAAAAGAATATTCCTATCACAGCAAAGGAGGCCAAGATCCAGACATTCATAAAGAAAATCAAAGGCGGACTAAGGGGAAACGTATCTAGAAAGGTCTAAGAAAAAGATGTGCTCTGAGGGGACTGATCCTCTGGCCTGAGGAGGGGAGCCTGCACTAGAAGAATCTCCCGCTCTCACTGGAGGAGCTAATACTGTTGTAGTAACAACTTCAGCCCCAAGGCTATGCTGGCCTCCTGGACCAGAACTGCAGCCAAGGCCAGGATGATGGAGGCAACAGAATCGCCACAAGAGACTTCGGGTGTCCAGTGGGGTGTGGTCCATGACAGAAGTCTCCCTGCAGACACAGATGACGGGGTACACTTGTAATTTCATGCTGGATAAGCCTGGGTTCCTGAGAAACCAGGGAGAGTGAGCGCCTCCTTCTTGCCCCCCGCCTGCAGTTTTCCAGTATGTTGTGCCCCATGAGTTCAGATTGATGATGTGTTAATGAAAAGGCTCGAGTGAGACTAGGATACCAGAAAAAGGGCACATCGGTGACTGTAGTCATGGTGGAAAGGTTACCCTACACCCTCCACCCTTCCTGCTTCCGGGGCTCTGGACTGGTGGGTTGCAGATGATACACAAACATGTCTGCTTTGGGTTGGGATACAGAGACACTTACGTATAAAAAGGGAAAAACATTTCATTAGTTACCATTCATTCCAGTTAAGAAGATGAAAATGTCATTTGCATTACCAAATGTTTGCCCTTCTTGAAATGGTAGAAATGGCCTCAACAGCTTCTAATGGGAGTGTCTTCAGCTGAGCATTGTGAAGATGTCTAGTGAGGAATCAGCGATAATTTGCTTCCAGGCTGGATTTCCCTCTTCGGATACAGACCACCTTAGGAGCTGCTCTCTTCTAATTGTAAGTGTGATGACTTTGAACGGTTGAGCATTTTAAGCCAAAGCTGTTATTCCCTTCTTCCCTCCTGAAAACACATAATTCTTAACTTGGAAACTGTTGTTTTGTATTTTTCTAAGTAAGCTGAGACTTCTGTGGTTTAGCTCTGGGCTAAAAATGCAGGGCACTTTGCAGTAGTATTTCCACTTGTAACTGTTTTGTATATTTCAGCTGCTTAAAAGAAAGTTTAAGGCTGCTTCCCAATCGTAACTAAATAATATGTTGTATTTAAAATGTGTGTATAAAATAATTCATCAGCTATTGTATTTAGGGGACTATATTCATTGCATGCAAATTGTAAGTTAACTTTCTGAACTTCAAGTAGGTTAAAGTCGGAAAGCATGATTTTCTTCTGCATGATTCACTTTCAATTTTTTTCTTTACTACCTAAATTTATAAGAAGCATATTTCTGGGAGTTTGGCCCGAAGGCAGCTGGGCCGCATTCTGCCTCCCGCAATAGACTTATTTCTCCCCAGGAAGTACTCCCTCTACAGCAGTATCTGAGGACAGGAGAATATTGCTGTGTCAGCGCTCACCGCAATGTTTAAAACAAATGTTTACAATAAATGGTGGCACAGGGATGCTTGCAGCTAATGTCTGAAATTATACATATCTCTGGAAGTTTATCAATACTACTAAAAAGCAGCAAACCTGAAGAGGTACTGATAGAGCAAACAGCTAGCGGAAATAATAGATTTCTTTTTTCCTAACATTTATTGAATATTTACTCTGTGCCGGGCCAGGGTTCATCACATGAGAGCTTCACAAAAGCCCTATGATAATATTAATTTTAATTTACAGATAATATTTTTTAATTAATTTATTTATTTTATCTATTTATTTTTGGCTGCTTTGGGTCTTCCTTTCTGCGCACGGGCTTTCTCTAGTTGCAGCAAGCGGGGCCTACTCTTCATTGCGGGGCGTGGGCTTCTCATTGCGGTGGCTTCTCTTGCTGTGGAGCACGGGCTCTAGGCGCGCGGGCTTCAGTAGTTGTGGCTCGCAGGCCCAGTTGCTCTGCGGCATGTGGGATCTTCCCGGACCAGCGCTCGAACTTGTGTGCCCTGCACAGGCAGGCGGATTCTTAGCCACTGCGCCACCAGGGAAGTCTGATAATATTATTTTTAATTTACAGATTTTTAATTTAATATTATTTTTAATTTAATCTTTGTAAATTAAAAATAATATTGGGTTTAGAAGGTATTAATTACCCATGGTCTCACTGCTAGGAGTTGGAAGATGCCAGCCAACTTCCAGGCCTCTTTTATATGAGAGAGGAATAAATAAATACCTCTAGGGCAGTTTAAGGAATAAATATCTGTGTAAGGTGCTTTCTGTTATATGTAGCTGAAATTAATTATAGCTGTTACATTTACCCAATTACAAGGGATTTCTGATACCACTTGTGGTTCTTCAAGCCCGAATCCAAACACCCTAGCAGACCTTCTAAACAGCTGTAATCATAATGTACTCTTCCCAGTGTGCATTAAAAAAAAAAATCAATAACTATCTGACAATACAAAAGCTATATCACAGGGGAAAAAAATCCCAGTGTTCCAAGGACTTTTATAGGTATAATGACTGTATTTTTCCCAGACCCCAAAATTGACCCCTACGAAATGATAAACATGAATGTGCTTAGAGATTTTCAATAGGACCGTAGGGAAAAGTTATTTCATTCATTTATTCATTTAAAAGCCGTTTATTCTGTCATACAGTGAAGTAAATCAGAAGGAGAAAAACAAATACCGTATGCTAACACATATATATGGAATCTAAGAAAAAAAAATGTCATGAAGAGATTAGTGGTAGGACGGGAATAAAACACAGACCTACTAGAGCATGGACTTGAGGACATGGGGAGGGGGAAGGGTAAGCTGTGACGAAGTGAGAGAGTGGCAGGGACATATATGCACTACCAAATGTAAATTAGATAGCTAGTGGGAAGCTGCCGCATAGCACAGGGAGATCACCTCTGTGCTTTGTGACCACGAGAGTATAACTGATTCACTTTGTTGTAAAGGAGAAACTAACACACTATTGTAAAACAGTTATACTCCAATAAAGATGTTAAAAAAAAAAGCCATTTATTAAGTTCAGGGAAGCTATACAGATAAAAAGGTGGGCCCTACCCTCTAGGAGGCCCTGGGTCTACCGAGAGAGGTAACAGGAAACGGCCCAGGTGACCCAGTGTGGGAGTGCTGTAGCCCAGCGGAGCCCAGGGCACACGATCCAGTGTTGAGTGAGGGTGGGAGGCTTCCTGGGGGAGGTGAGGCCCAAGTCAGTCCTAAAAGCTGAAAGGTATCCGTGGGTAAATCTGGGTAGGGGTTGGCAGAGGATGCAGGGAGAGAGGCCAGGGCATGCTGGGAGGACTTGAAGCAGCACACTGTGGTGGAAACACGGGGAGGAGACAAGGCCACTGCAGCATATGGGAGCCACATCATGAAGGCCTGGCACCACGGTGTCTGGATCACCTGGAAAGCTCCGCAAAGTGTGGAAGCGTTTTAGATGGGGAATACCATGCGAATGGTTGTAGTTTAGAAAGATCTCTAAAATGCCGTTCCCTGGGTGAGCTCTCTGACCCTTCCTGCTCTAACACTATGCTTCAAATAACTGGTGTGATTTTTTTTTTTAAAAATCGCAATAACTTGTCTGAATCTAGACTGATAGGAACCTGCAAGTAACACTTGCCCTCGTTTGGGAAGCTAACTTGGCTCACTGAACATGCGTGCCTGATTCTGTCCTCTTGGGACGTGCCTGGTGGACATTCCTAAGTTGGGGAAAGAGATGCAGGCGAATCCTTTGGGGGTACCGATTCAAGCAGGAGCAAGGACTGGAGCTGAGAAGAGGTGAAGTCTCAGGATTGGGGATTAGGGCTCAGTGATAGCATGTTATCAGCTAGATGGCTGCAGGGACCGAGAACACAGCAAGTGCTACACTCACGGCATCAGATTCCTCTTAGGGAACTCTCTTCATATTTGAACATTATCTGCAGAGTTCAGGGGGTTTCCAGGGCATGGACTACTGGACCCCCAGTAGCTCCTGGGCTAATAAACCCTAACCTGGGTGAGGGAAGGTGAGGGCACCTTCCCTCACCACTTCCACATGCATTGGCCAAAAGTGGTGGGTTCCTCCTCAGCAATCCCATGCCTCCTTTCACTGAGTAAAGAGCAGGAAGCCAGGTGCCAGGCAGGGACTGAACCTGCTTTGTTCACAGCTGTATCCTCAGCACCTAGTATAGCGCTCACTCGGCACATGGTAGGTTCTCAAGAAATATGTGTGAAATAAACAAATGTCAGTTAATTGTGCTTTTGCATATATAATAATAGCAAACATATTGTTAACCATGTGTTCTAAGCATTTACAAGTATTTTATCTTTGAAACATTATAAGGAATATACTATTATCCCCTCTTTACAGATGAGAAAAATTAGGCACGGGGAGTTTAAGTGACTGGGCTAAGATCACACAGCTCTAAGTATAGACTCTAGCAATAAAAAGAAAATAGTATTTGTTAAATAAATTAGTATTTCTGGTTCCTTTGAGACCCCATTCATTTTTTCAATTTGGGGTACTCGTAGGTTTGCGTTGTTGATAAGGTAGCATTATTAACAGATAAACTTGCTCATCTTCTGGATATGAATTGCAATTCAAACACTGGAAGAAACGAAAAAGACTCAAGTGGGAGAAAACCTGAAAATCCTCCACCACAATCCCATAACTCTTAAAATAAGACCCAAATGCCCAGCCCTGACCTCTCTGATCAGTCCCCAAATCTGGTTTCCCTGGTCACTAAGGTCTCTGTCACGTGGGCCAGCTTTCTGCTCTTCAAACAAGCCAAGTGTGTGCCCTCCTCACGGTCTATGTACCTGCTCTTCCCACAACCGCACGTACTCTCCCCCAGGTTTTCTCCTGGCTGGGTAGCTTCTGGCGTCCAGGTCACTCCTTGTTGAGGCCTTTCTGGAGCTCCCAGTCTAAAGAACTACCACCAGCCCCCACCCCCCTCCATCTGTCCAGTCATTCTCTCTCTCTCCCATGAAGCTTTATTTTCCCATGAGCTTTGTTTATTTCATAACACTTATCACTAGCAGAAATAATCATTTATGTTTGCTTGTGTCCTACTGTCATCTTCCCACTTGGGACTGTAAAATCCATGAGATAGATCAGGGACATTGTCCACACAGAAGAGTGCAATTCATACTTATTGATTGACAAGTGATTCCACAAATTACAAATCTTTGCCAAGCACTGACCAATACAAATCATATGAGAAGAGGAACCTCAGATTTCTGTGCACCCATATCTATGCACCTGAATCATGTAGGATGAAATACCCAGGCCCTGAGGCTTCCACATCAAAGGCTCACTGACAATACCCAGTTGTCCCTTAAGACTCCCAAAGGCCCCCCTTGCAAATATAAGAGGTCAAACTGGGAACTTTGAGCATGAGGCAGATGACTGTAAAATCAAACCAAGAGGTTTAGTAGCACCAAGGATGCTGGAAATCTGTGGGGCTGCTTCCAAGGTTCCTGGGGAAAAAAGAGTTGGTACCACCTCTAGGTATCAGCAGAGAGGGTTGTTGTTCCAGTTTTATATACTGAGTGTAGCATAGATTTCACATGAAAGAAAAAAATCCCTTTGATTTAAAAAAAGTATAGTTTAGAACCCTTTTTTTAAAGTATAGTTGATTTGTAGTATTATATTAGTTTCAAGTACACAACATAGTGATTCAATATTTTTATAGATTATACTCCATTTAAAGTTATTACAAAATAATGGCTATATTTCCCTGTGCTGTTCAGTATATCCTTGTTGCTTATTATTGTGTACATAGTGTTTGTATATTTTAATCCAGGGGTCCCCAACCCCTGGGCCACAGATCAGCAGTGGTCCGTGGCCTGTTAGGAACTAGGCTGCACAGCAGGAGGTGAGCGGTGGGTGAGTGAGCAAAGCTTCATCTGTATTTACAGCCGCTCCCCATCACTCACGTTACTTCCTAAGCTCCGCCTCCTATCAGATCAGCAGCCGCATTAGATTCTCATAGGAGCACGAACCCTACTGTGAACTGCACATGTGAAGGATCTAGGTTGCGCACTCCTTATGAGAATCTAATGCCTGATGATCTGAGGTTGAGCTGAGGCAGTGATGCTAGCCCTGGGCAGTGGCTGCAAATACAGATTATCGTTAGTAGAGAGGTTTGACTGCACAGAGACCATAATAAATCAATTGCTTGCAGACATATCAAAACCCTATCTGTGAGTGGCAAGTGACAATTAAGCCACATCTTACAGAGCAGACCGGACATAAGCAACACACTTCAGGTGTCACTGTCTCCCATCACCCCTAGATGGGCCCATCTAGTTGCAGGAAAACAAGCTCAGGGCTCCTACTGATTCTGCATTACGGAGAGCTGTATAATTATTTCATTATATATTACAGTGTAATGATAATAGAAATAAAGTGCACAATAAATGTAATGTGCTTGAGCTAACCCGAAACCATCCCCCCTCACCCCATCCGTGGAAAAATTGTCTTCCACGAAACCGGTCCCTGGTGCCAAAAAGATTGAGGACCACTGTCTTAATCCCATACCCCTATCTTGCCCCTCCCCACTTCCCTCTCCCCACTCGTAACCACTAGTTCTCTGTATCTGTGAATCTGTTTCTATTTCTTTTGGAAACTATTCCTTTAGAGAATTTCTCTTCATTGGGGACAGAGTGAAAGAGCTAGAGGAAAAAAATACATTATCTTTTCACTGAAGTCTTTCTCAATATTCAGAATAAATATTTTAAATGTTGTACTTCAGAGGTAGGAATTTAAAAATTTCAAGGCCAAGCACCCCGCCTGCAGGCCCAGGGAGTTGAATACATTCACCCCTCCGTCCACCCTTTGCTCCTCCCCAGGTGATGGGTAATGCACATTGCCCGCTCCAGGCAAAGCACATTAGAAATACGGGGCCTGCAAACGTGCTACTGATGTGGGTAATTTTTCCTGCGGGAAGAGAAACCAGGAAAATAATTGCCCTAGAAATAACTCAGTCAATGGGCATCCCTCACCCAAACCCCACCAGGTGCCCACTCCTCCTAGGCGCAGGGTAATGGCATGCTGGCTAGCAGCTAATGGTGCAAGCCAGCATCCCAGAAGTCTTTGGTAAAAAGTCTGCTCACAGCCATCTGAATGATTTGGAATGTTTAGCTGAAAATAAACCCCTTCCTCTCATTTGCACTTCATGCCTTCAGGCTCCCAAGGTGCCACTTCCCCTGCTGCTGCGGGGAGAGTGGCAAGGATTTTGTAGCCACTCTCCCTGGGAGCGCAGAGCAGCCTCCCCTCACCTCTGCGTGGTGACTGCCGCCTCACTGCTGCTAGGCAAGAGATCATTGGTGGTGCTGAAACCTGGCCAAGATTCAGAAGGATGCAGAGCAGGCATCTAAACACAGGGCTTTGGTGCCAGCATTTGAGCCCTGACAGTGGTGGCTTAGGGGCCAAGGTCACCACATAGCTCGGTGTGACCTCCGAAGTCAGGGCACCCTGCCTGTGCCCAGGCCCCCACTCACTCAGCTTCCATGCTACGTGGATGCCACTCTTCCTACATACCAGCCTCCTGCTAGGGTAGCAACAAGAAGGTGTTAGGTGACATTAAATCCTCTATGGCACACAGGTAGTGACTGCACATCACCCGCAAGTTGGATCGTGACAGTCGCAGCTATAATTAGGGAAAGGGATCCGCACAGCCTTCCGTAGGTACTGCCAGTACTGGCACCGGGGCTCTTCGCGTTGTGCCAGCCAGCTTATTAGTAGTGTAGAACTTATTCTGTGCCAACTGGGAAAACGATCGCTTTAACTTGAGCCAGGGAGACAACAGCATCTGCTGTTTGAAGAGCCACACCCTTGTGGCCCGACAAACAATTGGTTAATTGAATCCGAAGACCTATGCGTCTGCATCTTTTTTTGGAAGTTGCTCCACCGCCCCACCCTCTGTCACTGTATTGTCATTGCGGAAGCCCAGCCACAGCCCTAGTCCTGAGACTGGATGTGTGCCACTGGGGACGGGGAGGGGAGGTTTTAAGTGGGGTACCACGCTCAGAAGTAGGGGCAGGCATCCCATTTCACAAGGGGCATCCAGAGACCAGCTAGCCCAGGCCTCTGTTCACAAAGGTCCTCGAACTTAGAATTTTGAAATGACCTGCAAGAGAAATTTTGTATATACAGTCAGTGAGATCCCCTGACAAGAGTGAAAGAAAATAATATTCAAGATGAAACTTTAAATTAGCATCCTCTTACTAGATGACACTGCATGGAGTGCAATAAGGTAATAATAATAATGACTGACATGTATACAAAGCATACTGTTCTAAGAGTCTAGGTACTTGTATAAGACTTACATTTAATCCTCACAAAAACCCGAAAAGGAGTTAATACTATGTCCCTTTTATAGACTAGAAACAGGTATAGAGAGACCAAATAACATGTCCAGGGTCACACAGCTGATGAGATAACACAGCTAATAAGTGCAAGGGTTTGAACTCAGGCTATCTGAGCTCCAGGGTCCCTATGCTTCACTACTATACTATGATGTAATTGTTTTTATTTTTATTTTTTTAATTTTAATTTTATTTTATTTGTGGCTGCATTGGGTCTTCGCTGCTGCACGCGGGCTCTCTCTAGTTGCGGCGAGCGGGGGCCCCTCCTGGTTATGGTGCGCGGGCTTCTCATTGCGGTGGCTTCTCTTGTTGCGGAGCACAGGCTCTAGGCGCACAGGCTTCAGTAGCTGTGGTACGCGGGCTCAGTAGTTGTGGCTCACGGGCTTAGTTGCTCCGCGGCACGTGGGATCCTCCCAGACCAGGGCTCGAACTCGTGTCCCCGGCATTGACAGGCAGATTCCTAACCACTGCGCCACCAAGGAAGCCCAATGTAATTGTTTTTAAAAATAAATCCTTGGTAATAGCACAACCACATTGCCATTCTGTGGGTTAAAAGCACCCACCTCTTAGCATGGAAACACTTGGAATGTCACCATTTTTTAGTATCCCAAGAGTCTCTAAAAATGGAAGCACCCCAGACTCTCTAAAAGGCCTCAGGTCAGGCCAGCAACAGCCTGTCTTCTTCATGAGGATTGCTCCTACTTGAGAGAAAAGTGACACAAGTTCTGGACAAGGATGTGGAAGGCCCCGTGAGTGGGCCTTTCTCTATGCTACAGAATCGCATTTATGTGGTCATGTCAGTTCTTCAACTCAACGCTCTCAAATTAGGGATCAAGAGAGCTTCTCTGTACCTAATAACTGGTGATGCCAAGGCCCCTGAGAGCTCCAATTCTGTTCCAGTCTCCCGATGGAGTGGCAGCATCAGGGGGCCGTGCCAGGCACCCAGCCAAGGTGCTGGGAGGCATTGCCCAATGTGAGCTCTAACTGACCTACCAAATGAAAGGGTGGCAGTTGAATTGGGAAATCTCTCAGCAACAGAGTCCCGAGTCTGCTGGAGGGGACCACTGTGTACAATTAGTATTTGATGAATGGACATTAGGATTTATTCACTCATACCCATTACTAGCCCTCCCTGGGAGGGCCCTGTGCTGGGCACTGTAGGAATGGAGATGAATGAGACACAAGAGCCTGGAACGGGGGCCGTGAACACACAAACAAATCACTATTACAGTGTGGTTCACGAAGCAGACCACGGCGTGTACGCGTGCTGGGCGAACCCAGAAGAGGGCAGTTTTCATTCTGCAGAGGGAATCTGTGGAAGGCTCCATTACAGGAGCTGACATTCTCAGGCAGCCTCTGAGGATGACCAGGTGTTGACTTAGCCAAGCAGGGAAAGCTAAGTGAAGGACAAAGGGAGGCAGCGGGGACACAGGAGTAAAGGCAGGGCCCCTAAGTGCCATCCAACCTGTTATCATCTTCCTGCCTTTGAGCAAACGTCCTGTTAATTAGTCGATTTAATGAATATTTACTGAGCTCCTGCAGTGGGACTCATAATGCTTGAAAATTTGGGGGCACTACCTGGAATTCTTAATGTTTGAAAAAGAACTAGGTGTTTCTGAACTAACTCTGATGCATGTTTATCTTCAGAAACTAAAGTCAGCAGGAGCCATAGGACAAGTGCAGAATTGCACAAGTGCACGTGCACACACACACACACACACACACACCCCACCCACACCTTCTTGTGAGGATGGAGACTGTGGAGGGGTTTAGAGCATTTTCACCTTCACGCTTGATTCCCTTCTTAGTCTGACTTCTTAGATTATATCTGATGGGTTGACATCCTCTTTCGGGGACTGTTAGCAACAGATCATACTCCCAGCAGGGCCTTGAGACATGCCTGTCCCCCATCAGGGTGGCTATAATCAGAGACAGAGGCCTGCATGAACAAGCACAGTGAGGCTGTCATGCCTTCTTTAGGGATTTCTGGGGCCGAGCTGACTCTTAGTTCTCTATCCCTTTATTGCCCTCAAATACTGTAGAAAAAAATCTGCTTCCAAGACATTGCCCTCTACAGTTTGAAACTGTAGTGAGCATATGCTTCATTTACTTCCAAAGAGGCAGAAGCAGCTGGAACTGGCTTATAGCACATGCTTTGTTTCATGTTATGGGTGATGACCTACACTCTTATTTTAATGTTCTCCAGCAAGGCAGATGTGGGGTTCACGAGGACTTAGTGCCTGATCTTTACTTTTGGGAAGGGGTGGGAGGGAACGGATCGGGGATGGGAGGGAAGCTAGGAGAAGAAAATGGGAGCGTGAATGAGTGTGCGTGTGTCTGAAATTCACCATTACCCCCACCTGTGTCTAGCAAGGAACAGGTATTTAATGTATTTTGCTCCTGACTGAAGTGTGCGTGTATTTTTTTGCCCTCCTCCATGTTTTCTAGACTTATACTAAAAGGATTCATCAAATCATCTTGTTCAGATGGCTCAGGATTGTATTTCTTTTGCTTACCCTGTGCTCTTGGGTTCTATAGTATTTCTATAATTATGTAACAATAGTGTTGCACTGTAATCTATCATATAGAACTATATGTATGGAAAATTTTGATCAGTTTTTTTAAGAAATGTATCCCGTTTGCAAAGGCACAATAAAGTTGCATCTTATAGACTATAGGCAATAAAGGTAACAATAAACCTTATTTAACAAAAAAAAAAAAAAAAAAAAGAAGAAGCCAACCGTGCCCTACCCCACACTAAGAAGCTTCCAGGCCTGGCACAGGCTAGAGCTGCCAGAAAGAACTTTGAATGAAATTTAGAGTTTTAACTAACACCTTTGGCTGGATACTTTTATTCTCTTTTTATATTTATTTTATTGAAGTATAGTTGATTTATAATATTGTGTTAATTTCAGCTGTACAGCAAAGTGATTCAGTTATATGTATATATACATTCTTTTTCATATTCTTTTCCATGATGGTTTATCACAGGATATTGAATATGGTTCCCTGTGCTATACAGTAGGACCTTGTTGTTTATCCATTCTATATATAATAGTTTGCATCTGCTCATCCCAAACTCCCAATCCGTCCCTCCCCCTTGGCAACCACAAGTCTGTTTTCTATGTCTGTGAGTCTGTTTCTGTTTCATAGGTAAGTTCACTTGTGTCATATTTTAGATTCCACATATAAGTGATATCATATGGTATTTGTCTTTCTGACTCCCTTCACTTAATATGATAATCTCTAGGTCCATCCATGTTGCTGCGAATGGCATTATTTCCTTCTTTTTTATGGCTGAGTAGTATTCCATTGTATATATGTACCACAGCTTCTTTATCCATTCATCTGTCGATGGACATTTAAGTTTCCATGTCTTGGCTACTGCGAATAGTGCTGCTGTGAACATAGGGGTACATGTATCTTTTTGAATTATAGTTTTGTCTGGACATAATCCCAGGAGTGGGATTGCTGGATCATATGGCGACTCTATTTTTATGGATACTTCTATTCTTGAAGTGTTATCACATTTGTGACAACAAGTAGCTGGAAAACCTTTCATTATCTACAGATGACCAGAAAAGTCAGGGGACCTGCCGTACACATACCCAAGAGCAGAAGGGAACTAGCTCCACAGAACAGGTTCAAGCAGGTGGTGGGAAAGAATAAAGTCGGTTTCTCTCTGTACTCTCCAAAGTTCTGTTCTTACAATGTGATGTTTACCTACTTTCACCAGGAATTCTCAATATTCTACTAGCCCAGCAGGTTGAAAGATGTCATCAACACAGTGGCTGGCTGGGTTCAAATCCCATTTCTACACTTAGAGGTTTGCATAAAATTAGGCAGGATCGGTCTTCCCTGGTGGCGTAGTGGTTAAGAATCCACCTGCCAGTGCAGGGGACACTGGTTCAAGCCCTGGTTCGGGAAGATCCCACGTGCAGTGGAGCAACTAAGCCCGGATGCCACAGCTACTGAGCCTGCGCTCTAGAGCCCGTGTGCCACAACTACTGAAGCCTGCACGCCTAGAGCCCGTGCTCCGCAACAAGAGAAGCCACCGCAATGAGAGGCCCGTGCACCGCAACAAGGAGTAGCCCCCGCTCTCCGCAACTAGAGAAAGCCCGCGCGCAGCAAAACGAGGACGCAACACAACCAAAAATAAATTAATTAAGAAAAAAAAATTAGGCAGGATGTCTATTCTCTCAATAGCTGCATAGAGCTTAGAACACGGTCTGGTACATAGCAAATGTTCAGTCAATGAGGGCCAATGTCATCAACTTACTCATCAGAGACCTTGAAATTAATCAAAGTTTTGCTCATTAACCTCTAAAGAGAAAGAGGTTAGTAAACATTTGGAATCTTGCTCCAGCCAGAACAAGGCTGATGCCACTGGGGGTGCGTCCCTTACAGGACAGCAACACCCTTGTTTCCAGATTTCTGCCTCTAGGACCCACCCAGTTCAGTCCCTGTTCATAGTCATTGCCAAGAAAGGCTTGTTGAGCAAATGAGTGAAGGAATGCATGCATGAATGAATGCATGCATGCATGCCTACTCTGCCTATGCTCTGGCCACCGTGATCTGGTTGCTCTGGGGCCAGTTGAGTGGTTAAGATCTCTCATCTTTCCTTACCTTGAATCTACTGGGGCTCTTCAGAAACTCTTCCCAGCATGAGTCCCTCACTCCAACCTCTGATGACTGAAAGGCGATTGTCCTAAGCAGTTGCATATCAAGTTGTAGCATGTATCAGAATCACTTGGAGTGCTTTTTAAAATACAGATTGCTGGGCCCACCCCAGAATTTCTGCTTCAGTAGGTCTGGTTAGAAATGTGCATTTCTAATAGTTTAGTGGTTTCTAGGTTGAAATGTGCATTTCTAACAACTTCTAAGTGACTCTGACGCTGCTGCTCCTGGGACCACACCTTAAGAAACATTATTCTAAACCATGGATTTGATTGCATCACCCACTGCTTTAAAAAATCTCAGAGAGTTCCCTTTAAAAGTCCACCATCTAAAGCTACTAACTAAGGTCCACACTCCTCAGTCTTGGGCCCTTCCAGCTTAGCCCCAGTCCAACTTTCTGGCCCTGCTTCCTGCCACTCCCCTCATTCTCTAGCCTCACTGAGCTAGCTACTCTGTATTTTGTGAACATTCCATGGCGCTGCCTTTGCACGGTTCCCTCTGCCTGGAATGCCTTTCTCAGTTTTGCTAACAAACTCCTGTTCATCCTTGAAGACCTGATTCAATTGTTAGCCTCTGTGTCACTTTCTGTGATCTCCTGTGGATATACAGTGTGGCTTCAGCACACTGTACATGGCCCTACTATCACCCTTGCACATTGTCTTTTAGGTGCCTGTTACGTTACTTGACTGTCTACCCCTCCAGCCATGACCACGTGTTATTCCTATTTGATGCTCAAGGCCCAGCACAACGCTTGCCAAAAGGAGCAGTTTAGTGCCTGTGTGATAAATAAGTGAGTACCAGGCTACAATTGCCCTAGCTGATATCTAGCCTGCTCCACAGACGTTTACTGTATTAATCAGCTATTGGTGTAATAATGCTGCATAACAGACACATACACATACACACAGTCTCCAACAACAACTGTTTTTCTCACTCAGCTAGGGCAGCTCTGCTTCAGGCAGAGATTTGGCTGAGCTGGGCCACAGGCTGCAAGTTGGGTTCAGGCTTGCTGTACACATTTTCTCATTCTGGGACCCAGAGCTCTGCAAGATATGTTCTTCTCATGGTGGATCACATAAGCGCAAGAGGTCTAGCCAAAACATGCAAGCATGTTTCCAGACTCTGCTCACATCACATCTGCTAATATCTGTTGGCCAAAACAAGTCATAGGGCCAAAACCAACATTAACAGAGTGCCATGGTGCCACTCTGTCTGCCATGGTACCAAAAAAAAAACCACATGGCAAAGTGTATGGAGGTATAATTCTATAAGAAGCCAATTGGGAATTGGGAAGGAAGTATTGGAAGAATAACAATCCAACCTATCAAATATATTTTCCCATCTTAGGGGCCTCAATCATCTTTGTTTTTTCTGTTCAGATGACACAATAGAAACCCAGACACCCAGTGAATCTCCACTGCTAACCCTGGACATTAGCTGGGCTATCTCTGGACTTCAACTGCTGCATCCATAAAATGGACAGAGCCAAGCAAAGGCCCAGAAAACCTTGGTGGTATTCAGCCTTTTGATAAGAAATAGAAAAGTTGCCCCTCAGATATTTCCATATTTCTATTCCCTCTCTTAAGAAAAGCATTGCCACCAGTTACACTAGTTTTTCTTTTTCTTCTTTTTTTTTTTTTTTTGATTTGTGAAAGTTGCCCCTCAGATATTTCCATATTTCTATTCCCTCTCTTAAGAAAAGCATTGCCACCAGTTACACTAGTTTTTCTTTTTCTTCTTTTTTTTTTTTTGATTTGTGTCTATACTACATCATATTTAAGATGTAACTAGTTACTTCAAAATCTCACTTGAACTTCGGCCGTGCTTGCAGTTGTTCAAGTATTGATACTTAGAAAGTCATCTAAAATAATAGATTATCCTCAAAAATGTGCCATGTTGTGGTTTAAGGACTATGCTCTGGGTGGTCTGGTGGTTTACAGACTGTTGTGTAGGCAAACCCAGCCGGAAGTGTCCTTTAAGATGGCAGAGAACTAAGAGATCAAAAGCTTCAGACAAACGGGTGTTCTTCCCAGAGCCAGGTGGGAAGAAACTCTCCTGTTACTGTACTATATATAGTGCTTGTGCTCTGAAAATAAGAATATTTTTTTGTAGAGCTCTGGAGATTTAATTTGGGACAGGTCATTGTGACCCGCTCTCTGCTGTTAAGTCAGGACAGACCTACTGACTTCCCAGGGTGGTAACTGGAGCCAGTCAACTTACTCTTGCCTCACTGCTTCAGCCTTGAACTTCTGTCAACCACAGGCCTGGTCCAGAAACCCCAGTAGGGCTGGACTGAGCCACTGCATTTTTTTTAGTTACCACATGCAAAGTCATTATAGTCATTAGTGGAAACTGCCATTGTTAGAGAAATACCGTACTAGCCTGCTTGTGTTGAAAGCACAATTTCCATTCTTCTTTTGCAAAATGTTATGGGTTTGAAATTTCTCTTTTTCGATCTAATTCTTCTTTTCATAATGGTACTTTCCTTGAGCTGAGGCCTCATTCACTATGATTTTACCTAATACTTATTCCAAAGGCTGACAAGCAGCCCTGCCTAAACCAGCAGAAGGAAACCAGTGGAAGGAGGCCATAAGGCAGCTCCCAGGGAGGTGGGAGAAAAGGCAGCAAGCCCCTACCCCACTCTCTACACACCCACATTCGTGTTCCATTGCTAAGAATTACATCACACTATAGGTCTTCTCCAGGACAGGGCAATGACCTCTAAAAGTTTGCTGTGTCCCCTCTGTGAGCTTTTTGGAAACGTGTAGCAGCACGTAGCACACCTCTAGTTCGTGACCCCCTCCTCTCCTCACTACTCAGCCTCCCACCTACTTTTAGCAACTAGCCAAGAAATCATCCGATATCCACACAGATGCTAAAGAACAGAAGGCAGATTCTGTGTCAAAGCAGGCAGCACGCGTAGCATAGTCCAAAGATCCAGGAGTTAGGAGATGGGGGCTCTGACCTTGCCACTGACTATATGGTGACCCTGGACAGGTCCCTTTATCTTGCTGCCCCTCAGTTCCCTTTCTGATCTCCTTCTCCATGTAAGTTTACCTCATTCTTCTCCAATTCAACCCACTGTTGGACTCTCATAACTTAACATAACTTATAGTTATTCTATCTTTTTACTTGCCCTTAGTCTGAAGAAATATTCATTTAATGAATGAATGATATCAAATGCTCTAATTTCAATATTTGATGACTTTTCAGCTAGTCAAAGCAAAAACAAAAACAAATAATTATATAAAGAAGCATTAGCTCCCTTCTGTAGTTCCCAGGGAAGACATGGGGGGATGGATGATTAAGTGAAAATCCCCTGTTCATCTGCCGCTTCTTCTTAACAACATTTCGTTTAGCATCATAGAGGACAATTTATCATTTTATATATTTGTGTTTTTAAAGCACCCTGAGTAATTGTTGTGAGCACAGAAATTGGAAAGTCTTTCTTCTCTTTCTGGCACTTTCTTATCTTTCTAGCATCTCTCGCCTGATCTGATAAATCATTTTAATTAACATTTAGGTATGCAGTCTAGCTTACTAAGCAAGTCTAGGCTAGTCTCCACTTTCATCACATATTTTTGATGAGTTTTTGCATTGTTTCTGCCCAGTCTATCAACCCCAGAGAACTTAAAATCAAATTGAAACCTAAAAGTGTAAAAATAATTAAAGTTGCCCTACAGACTGGTGTTGTTTGTGTTAGCAGAAACCATCTGGGCAAAGCCACTGTAACCGACTGTCGTTAGCCACTGTTTTTCAATATAACATTTAATTAAGATGGTGCTGATGGTTGGCCAGTGGTCCTGGTCTCCATCCTCACCCCACTCCATAGCCCTTCAACTTGCATCAAATTGGGCCAGCCCAAAGCTAATGGGCAAATTACAGAAAACTGCAGCTTAAATCCCTGCCCCCCAGCACACACACTTATCTCTTATTTGGTGACGTTGACTGGAGTTTTTAATCTGCTTTCTACTTATTTGCTTTCCAATAGCTAAAATGATATATCTCATCCTTGCTCTTTATGGTTGCTTCTGACACAGGATGGAGAGCCCAGTCTCTCTGAGACATCTCCTCTGGAAAGATATAGATTTGATCCTCTGTGCTGGCCTCCAGAGAACTTCTGGCCAGAGCAAATACAACCATGCAATATCAGGTATTCATGGCAAAAATTAAGCTGAATCCTGATGTTTTTGTTTAGATCTTTGCCCTATATGGTCAACCTGCCATCTTTCCAGGCTTATTTCCCATTTTCCTTCACGCTAATGAGATCCAACTTTGCCTTGTTCCTCCTACAGGCTTTGTGTTTTCCGGAATCCTTGCCTCCTGAATACTTATCCCGTAAGGCTCAACTCACCTGCAGCCTCCCTCGTGAAACTGTCCTAGATCACCCCAACTGGAAGTAATCTAAACCCCCATGGGACTCATTTCTCTTAAAGGACTTTTCTCTTTCTGCCTTATGGTTATTTATGAAATTTCTTGTCTTCTGTATCAACAGTAAATTATTTGTATGCAGGGACAATCTCTTCATCGTCTTTGTATCTCACAAAGTAGTCACTATCCTTGCCTTGCTTGTGACATGAGACACCTGTTATACATTTGGAGCTTGATACATGTTACTAAAAATAGATAACATTCTGTCATTCCTTTTGGACTCTAATGTCAATAGGGAGCTGGAAAGCTAGTTAATGAACTAGAGCATGACACAGGGAGAGTTTTCTGACTCAGTGTACATTCGGGTGCCTAGGACTTAATCCATATACATCACAGTCCTATGGCAGGAGTTTTAATTTGACACTGAGCTAAGTGATCAACTGTGGCTACATCAGCACCTCCTACCTGGAGATGCGAGGACATACAGGTATTGATAGAGAAGTCTACTCCAACAGGTAAGGGCATAACTCCCTTTTTGTCCCCTTTGGATGACCCTGTTCTTGTATTACCCATAGGTTCAGGACACAATGATGGACATCCATGGCAAAGCATATAAATGGGATGGGTCCAGGGGCCTGGTTAAGTCTAGAAGAGCATGACCCAAGTTAATTCATGAATGCGCAGCCAGATCTGAGAACTGAAAACAAAGTCAAGCGAGTATTCTGCATTGGGATTAGGAAAGATGGGAACTTTCAGAGAACTAGGGGTCTGAGATGATGTCACACTGCTAGTAGGAGGCACAGCTGGAATTTGAACAGAGTCAGCCCATGCTCTTCACTACTGGGCTACACATCCTAGCCAGGGCCCCACCCAGACCCCACTCTCCCAGGCTTCATACTATATCCTCTTTGTTGGCAGGAATTGTCCTGGGCCACGATACCTGTGCCTCAGTTTTCTCAGCTGTAAAATGGAGGATAATAGCGCCTACCTTACTCAAAGTATTAAATCCAGGAAACCCTGCTACAGCACAGAGGAAATGCTTGATACATGTTCACCTGCTTATTATCATTGTTCTCTTTCTGGTTCTGGAGGTTGGGAAGACCCTTCCTCATCAGGCAGTGAAATGTGTGGCCATCATGCAGAGGCAGAGAGCACTGCTGGGCTGCCACCAACCTTGTTTTCAAGGTGATTTCCTTGCCTTCAAGTCCCTCAGAGATGCAGCTTCTTGAGGCCCAGGGCCATGACGTTTTCCTAGTGCTGCAGGAATCCTGGTGAGCAACCTGGGCCCCAAGCTTCGCCTGAGAGCTTATTAGGGAGTGAATGTTTGTATCCCCCCTCCCAAAATTCCTGTGTTGAAATCCTGACCCACCCTCAGTGTGATAGCATTAGGAGGTGGGGCCTTTGGGAGGTAATTAGGTCATGAAGGTGGAGTCCTCTGCCAATGGGATTAGTGCCCCGAGAAGGAGAGACAGGAGAGTCTGCTCCTCCCTCTGCTCCTTACCATGTGAGGACACACCAAGAAGGTGGCCATCTGCAAACCAGGAAGAGGGCCCTCACCTTGCCAGCACCTTGATCTTGGACCTCCCAGCCTCCAGAGCTATGAAAAATAAATGTCTGTTGTTTAAGCCTCCCAGTCAGTGGTATAGCAGCCCAAGCTGACTAAGACAGGGCTGCTCAGGGCTCTAGTGGGAGCAGCATTGGTGTGAGAACCAATGAGTAAGTACAGACAGTGGCCGACCTCCTTTCCCAACCAAAGCCCCGGGATCCAGGCCAGCTCATCCCAGAGAGGCTCTGCCAGGCCTTTATGGAACCAAGCAAGGAGCAGCCTTGCTCCAGGCCAAGTCATAGGCCATGGGCCAGGCCCAGCTTCTGTGAAGCAGTCAGATCAGGGAGAGGCCCTGCCCCAGTCTGTACCTCCTCCTACACTCTTTGCCAAGGGCAGGCTTTCAGGGGGGCATGTGGGCCAGGAGCCCATCACAGCTTTCACATGTGTGGCTCCCTGTAGGACGGAACAATTGCCAGCCTCTTGGCTCTGTTGACGAGAGCACTAAGGAGGTTTGCTTCCAGTCTCCCCAGGACAATGGTGACCCAAAGGCCTTCAACATTTCTGGCTCTTGCTGGGATCTAGACACACTGGGCTGGGGACTGTATGGGTGGTGAAGGCTGTGCTCTTGGCTGTGGCTATGCTGTGGGAAGGGCAGTGCATGATACAGGACAAGTGTCAGTTCTCCTCGAAGCCCCCCTCTGCCCTATCAAATATCATCTGTCCTCAAGACAACGCCTTCTTCAGGCAAAGAGGCGGGACTGACTTGGGTTCTGCTCATTGTCCTCTCCTAGATACTTTGGAACCCCTGGGACCAATCACCTCAAGGCCAGAGAGAAGACGGCACCTCAAAACCTGGACACGGGGCTGAAACCAGCAGAGATGCCCAAGGAGAAAATTTGCAAATGGCCAGGCCTGAGAAATAAGATGACTAAGAAAGGAATCCAAGGAGACAGGCCATCCACTTAGAGATTTACCTGTGCTCACAAGCAGAAAGCAGAGGCTCCATAACCACAAACAGGGCAGAAGAAAGCAGAAACCTGACAATTCGAGTCAGACCTGGAGCAGACAGAGGCAGGCTGGCCCAAGTGGGTAGTGTGGATGGTTCAAGGCAAACCTTACAGAGCCCAGATTCCAGCCCTGACAGCTCTGTGTGAAATTCTAGAACACTTCTATTGGCTCAGACCAAGGTCCTAAAAGAACAGCTCCTCTGGAGAAGGACCCCATCAGTCACTCTTGGGAAAACGGCATTCAATTTACAACACTGATGAAACACCAGTGCATGCTGGGACCTGCGCCAGGCACTGGGGTACAGCAGGAATGAGATGACCTATTCCTCTTCTCACAGAGGACATAGCAGGAATTGGAGACAGTGCACTAGTGGTTACAGATGCACTGAGCATTGCACAGAAGTCCACTTAGCAAGAAAAAACGTTTTTCATCGCTTGTCTACTCAGTTCTTTAATGAAGAGAATTGAAAATAGACATCAGATAGAAAACAAACTTATGGTTACCAAAGGGGATAGCACAGGGGGTGGAGACAAATTAGGAGTTTGGGATTAACATATACACACTATTATATATAAAATAGATAAACAACAAGGACCTACTGTATAGCACAGGGAACTATATTCAATATCTTGTAATAACCTATAGTGGAAAAGAATCTGATAAAAGCAACTGAATAGCTTTGCTGTATACCTGAAACTAACACAACATTGTAAATTAACTATACTTCCATTTTTTTAATGGTTAAAAAGTTTTAAAAACAATTTTTAATTTAAAAAAATAGATGTTAGATATAGAAGCTATCCAACCCTAGTCTCATGAGAAATTTTTTTTTTAAGATAATTTTAAGGGGAGCCTTCACGATAGTGACTTCATGGTGGTGATTTACCCTAAACATCCCCAAAGTTGCTCAATAATTGAGGTCAATTTTATCATCCATGAATACCTAAATCCTTCTTGAACTTTACCAATTTACTGCTTGATTCTATTCTACCATTGTGGGGTTAAACAGTGCTTCTAGTCTCTCAGACTTTATCTCTCTCTGTGGGAGAATCCTTATCTCCTCAGTGTATCTTCCCCCAAAAGTTGCTCCCTTCTCTTCACCACTTAGTTCTCCTCCCCTGAATTTTTTCTAGCTCCATTAGGTCATTCTTGAGAAGGGTGGTCAGAAATGATAGAAAACTCAGTTTTGTTGCCAGTACCCTTTGCCAGAATCTGCCCACATACTCCCCCGGCCAGGAGCAATCCCTGCCCTGCTTGCCCTTCCGGCCCAAGAAAGCCATGGCCAGTGCCTGCCCTGCTTCCCCTTCCGGCCCAAGAAAGCCATGGCCAGTGCCTGCCCTGCAGGAAGGAACCCTCATCTCTAACGCCTCTCTCGTGCTCAGGTGTCTTCGTTTGCAAAGCTCTTTCACAGATATTTTCTCATTTGATATAACAATCTTGAGAGGTAGGCAAGGTAGATACTAGCATCTGCATGTTATAGAAAAGAAAACAAAGGTTCAAGAAGTTTAAATTAATCACCCAACATCATCAAACTATCAGTGGCAGAGGCAGAAATTGAACTCGAGTCTCCAGAGCTGTCCTGCCCCATCCGTTCCCATTGTTTAACCCCAAGGCCACTTGCTCCAACTTCTAATATCTGCCTCAGATCTCCTCCTTATTTTGGTGCAAACCTTGCATTCCGAGCCCGTGAAGCTCCAGGTGAGAATCTCTTCCTCCAGCAGCCTCGGAGGTAGTGATTACCACAGCTGAGAGACTGACCCTCCCCATGCCTCTTCTGGTCTCCAGCTTCCCAAGAGAAGAGGGGAGAAGAGGTCAAGACCATTTCTAATGCTGCTGATTTTCTGAATAGTGACATCTCAGCACAAGTCCCCGTTTCTGCGTGACACTAAGCCGTGCCCACAACAATGCTCAAAAAAAGTTTGGCAAATGGATAGGAATTCTGCTGTTTGCTTGTTTCCTAGCTCACGCCCTTATTTTGCCTTCTGGCTCATATGCTCTTTAAACTTGATTTTACAAATTTCCAACAGATAATTCCACCCCTTTCAATTTAGAGACCTTGATATGACCTATTTCTTATGACCGTCAGCATTGTTTCCAAAGAGTACTTAGTGTGTGCACAAAATACTAGAGGCCCCTTTTTTAAATTTTTTTTTTGCGGTACGTGGGCCTCTTACTGTTGTGGCCTCTCCCGTTGCGGAGCGCAGGCTCAGCGGCCATGGCTCACGGGCCCAGCCGCTCCGCGGCATGTGGGATCTTCCCGGACCGGGGCACGAGCCCGTGTCCCCTGCATCGGCAGGCGGACTTTCAACCACTGCGCCACCAGGGAAGCCCTAGAGGCCCCTTTTATTCAAGCATATGATCGAGGCTTTTTTTTTTTAAATAAGTTTATTTATTTATTTTTGGCTGCGTTGGGTATTCGTCGCTGCGCATGTGCTTTCTCTAGTTGCGGTGAGCTGGGGCTACTCTTCGTTGTGCATGGGCTTCTCCTTGTGGTGGCCTCTCCTGCTGCAGAGCACAGGCTCCAGCAGTTGTGGCTCGCAGGCTCCAGAGGGCAGGCTCAGCAGTTGTGGCGCACGAGCTCAGCTGCTCCGCAGCACGTGGGATCTTCCCCGACCAGGGAGCGAACCCGTGTTCCCTGCATTGGCAGGCAGATTCTTATCCACTGCGCCACCAGGGAAGTCCCATGATCAAGGCTTTGACACAGCAAAGGGGACCCACAGGTGCTTAACCCAAAAGGGAGTGAGGGTGGAGGAGAAGTGTGATGGGTCAGGAAAGGCTTCCAAGAAAGAAACAGTGGCTGGGCCAGTCTTTAAAAATGAGTAGCCAATATCAGAAATATGTTTTATTTTAGTGTGAGTTACCATTACTATGTTTATTGTAAAGGTGGACATTTAGCGTTCAGAGCAGTTTTCAATATAAAGTAATAAAAAAATGAGCAGCCAAGAAGGCAGAGGGGAGAGGATGTTCTAGGCAGAGGGCATGGCACATGCAAAGGCACAGAGTGTGAGAGTTTATGGCACTTCGGGGAACTTTATGAAGTCTGGTGTGACTACAGGGCAGGCTGGGATGGGACGGTGCTGGAAGATGATGGGCCTGGGCCAGGTAAGGCAGAGCCTTGTGTGCTGTGCTGAGGTGATGAGGCTTCATACTGAAGGGGATGGGTAACCACTGAGAAGTTAACATAATATGATCGGATTTGTGGAAACACTCTGGCTGCATAAGGAGGATGGATCAGAGAGGAGCTAAATCTATTGAGAGGCTGCTGCTTTCATCTGGGTGAGAAATAACCAACAGAATTATTGAATGATGCACTGTGTCTTAGAAGACCAACCCTGAAAGGGATCTTGCCAATGGATCATCTTGTCCAAATGCTGTTTTAGAGATGAAGTAGGGGTGGCACTGCCTCACCTGACCCATTTATTAGTCCTCTCTTCCGTGAGTGTGTTCGTCTGCTAGGCATGCCATAACAAAACACCACACGCGGGGTGGCTTAAAAAACAGAAATTTATTTTCTCACAATTCTGGAGGCTAGAAGTCCAGGATCAAGGGGTCGACAGATTTGCTTCTCCTAATGCCTCTCTTTCTGGCTTGCAGATGGCTACCTTCTCTCTGTGTCCTCATGGCCAGCCGTCTGTCTGTGTGGTCTGCATTCTGATCTCTCCTTCTTATAAAGACATCAGTCATACTGAATTAGGACCCATCCTAACGACCCCATTTTAACTTAATTACTGCTTTAAAAGCCCCATCTCCAAACACAGTCACGTTCTGAGGCTCTGGGGGTTAGGGCTTCAATGTACAAAGTGAGGGGAAGGGATTCAGATCAGCCCTAACAATGAGTGACGAGAAATTGTATTCCTAGATGCACAGGGGATGGATGTTATGACAGGCATCTGGGTGTTAAAGGATGAAATCATGGCAGAAATTGGGAGAAAGGGAAATCCAAGCAGAGTGAATAAATGAGCAGCATCCATCCTGGAATGTCCATCATGACAAAGTCCCTTGAGTCATAGAGCCCACGTCATGAGCAGTGTCGCATCCATGCTGATGATCATTCCTCCTGCTCCCACCCAAGTACACAGCACCAGTCGGCCAGACATCCCTTCAGTGGGTCACCTCTAGTTTATTATTTGTACAGCCTACACATTGGTGGAGACCAGAAGTGAGGGCCTCTTCCAGATCACTGAGGAATGTGATAAGTTGTCTCATCATCTTCGCACTGATCCATAAAGAATCCCAACACCAAATTAATACTCTGCAACTGTCCCCATGGTGGCATACTATGCAGTCATTATATTGTGCTAATCCCAATGACAACGGGGTCAGGCTCACAATATAGTATTAAGTGAAGAGACATGAAACAAAGTTGCATTAGAACTTTCATACTGTTAAAAAAAAAAAAAAGACTGGAAGACATTTCAAGAAGTTACCAATAACAGTGGTCTCTGAGAATAATGAGACTGACATATATAGTTTTACAAATTTTCTATAAATTTACGTGAAGAATACATTTAACAAAGTTTTAAACTTCTATCCACAATAGTCACTTTTGCACATGCCCTTTGTTTCCTAGTACAGTGTTACAAAATACTCTGGGTGCTTTAAGTTTCTAATGAAGTTCACTACCAAGACAAAACATGTCCTCTCTTCCATAACAGTTTCCAAAAAATCAGTTTCTGAGTTTTTAAAATGGAATTCAAGGCAAGTGTTGTAATATTTCTTTGTGTTCACCTATTTACAAAGTAAACTTATTCTAGAAAATTTGAAAAATAGAGACAAGCACATAGAAAAAAGAAAATCACCTAATCTGACTCCACAAACATTTTGGTGACTTACTTTTCTATGTAAAACTGTTTAATGGGAGCAAACTACTTTATAACTTGCTTTTTTACTTATCAATAAATTATAGACATTGCTTCATACATCCATTATTCCTACACATCACTTTTATGACTGCCTACTATACCATTGCTTAGCTATATCTTACTTTAGTTAACCAAGTCACCTCTGATGGAAATGTAGGTGGGTTTTTTTTTTCTTTCAGTCACAAATTAGACTGTAATGATAAAGCATATGTCCATGATTATTTCCATAGAATAAATTCCTAGCAGTAAAAATGCTGAATCAAACTCATTTGAGACTTAGGATATATATTGCCTAATTACCCTCCAGAAATGTACTCATTTACCCTCTCAGGGTGCCTATTTTTCTCACCAGTATTGAATATCATAATTTTTTTAAATCTTTTTCAATTTGAATAGGGGCAAAATGACATGTTATTACTTTATGTAAAATACTTTTTGAATGTCTAGATAAATTTTGTTCATTGGTTTGCCTATGTACATTCATTTATTTATCCCCTCAAAAAGCATATTTCTCCAATGTTCTATACTTGTCTGTTTAGTGTCTATTACATGCAAAGCTCTTTACTAAGTACCTTTTCACAGTGGGTTATATTTATTTTCTGCTACTGACCCTGTACTTTATCTGTGATTCTACCAT
This sequence comes from Physeter macrocephalus, assembly GCF_002837175.3. Lineage (NCBI taxonomy): Eukaryota > Metazoa > Chordata > Mammalia > Artiodactyla > Physeteridae > Physeter > Physeter macrocephalus. The sequence goes on from NC_041233.1 coordinate 50,056,220, forward strand.
ATTGCCGAGAATTAGAGTGAGAATAACGTACTAGCCCATAATTCCTATGGTAACCTCTGGAACTTCCTAATAGATGTGTTATGTCGCTAATCCACCAGCTAGCTGGTAAACTTTAGTAATGTTAAGGTTTATATTTTAGCCAATGGTCCCACAGTTTTACCTCCAGAAACACCTGGGTGGGTGCCATATGCTCAAGTGAGTTATTTACATCTGAATTATCATTTTGTTCTAGAACATTTTGTGCGTGCATCATCATTTGACATGCACCATCTGGCTTGGCAGCTACTGAAATTAATTTAAGTGTCCAGCATCTTGTCTGAGATGCCATTGCTGGAGAACCTCAGAGACACTAGACAAAATCATGTGTGGAAAAAAATGCCACCAAAGGGAATGAAAGTCAAATTTAAGGTTAAAAAAATTAGTAATCATAATACGGAATCTTCCTAAAATCCAATACTGTCTTCATTTACTAATCTGGAATCAATGGATTTAATTCAGTAATAGGAAAGTCTCTTCAATGCTTAGAGCATATATTAATCAGACTTCTCTCAGTCTTCATAGCAATGAAGACCCAAATGGAGAATGGAGCTCCTGCCAGATGGTTCAATGGAGATAAGTTAATACAGGGAACCAGTTATAAAGGTATTGGAAAAATTGAGCAGCTAAACAAAGGACAATGAGATAACCCAGCAATTCACAAGCGCAGGGAGTTGTTATACCATATTATCAAAACCCAGAAGCCAGAGCTACAAAACAGAAACTGGAAACTCAAGACACCCCCTGATGAAATACCCTGGCTTCTCCTTTCTTTTTTTCTACAGTCTCCCTCCTGGGCTCTCCATCTGTGAAATGCAGACAGAAACCAATTGGCAAGGAAGCTTGGGGAAATGCAATCTACAAGGGCAGCCCTGCTGGGATTTAGAGCAGAGCAGAGGAAATAGATATGAGATCTCAGATCAAATAAGCAGTGAGTAGCACAGGGCACCAGCAATGAGCTAGTATTTTGCCATGAAGAGGCTACTTCTCTTCTGCTCATGAAAGATTGCCCGGTGCCTCAGTCTCTCCAGATAGTCACATTTATTGCTCTTCAACTCTAGCTTCCCCATGAATAGGTCCCCCACACCAGCCCCAGACCCACATGTACTTCCCACTCTTAATCTCTGTTTGCACCTTGACCGATGTCACATTTCATCATCTTTGTCCATGGAGGTTGATCTAGACTCTGACCAGCTTTGAGCTCCGTGTGCCTGTGCAAAGGCTCTGGACTTTGAGCCAATATCCAGACTTGTGACCTTTGTCCAATCCCATGGATCTGTCTGCACTTCCCAAATTCCAGTTGTTCTTTCCCAAAATCAATGGAGCCATAAATAGAGGTTCAAGTATATTAAAATCATAATGGTAACTAATGTCATGAGTAAAAAATCATCTGTATCTATCAAATATTGGAGGAACAAGGAGGGAATATGGGACAGGGTGAGCTAAATCTTCATCTGATGCAGGAGGTTAATATGTAACGTTTAAAGTTGATAAATGGAGATGGAATTATATGAGCATATAAATTAGACAGCTGGAAGTAACCAACATAATTTAAAACACAAACAACTAAAAAAGAAATAGGATGGTTGCCTTTGGGCAGTGGGGCTGTAGAGGAAGGTGTAAAACAAGAGTTTTGCTTTTCATTATAAATGCTTCTGTATTCTTTGATTTTTTTAACCATCATAGTTTCTGTACTCAGATTTTGCACTTGCTGGAATACTCTTTCCCCAGATATCCACATGGTTGGCTCCCTAAGTTCCTTCGGGCTTTCCCTGAGTACGCTATTGAAAATAGCGACGTCCATCTCCCCATTCTGTGTTTTCTTTCCATACCACTTATCACCATTGAACATTCTATATAATTTTCTTACTCATTTTTCTTCTTTTCTGTCTGCCCCAATTACAATGTAATCTTCATAAGAGCAGGGGCCTTGTTTTGTTCACTGATAAATACCATCACCTAGAACAGTGGCTGGTACTGTTGACTGACTATATGAACAAATTGTGTGTGTCTGTGTCTGTGTCTGCATGTGTGTGACTACATGAAAAAAAAGTTAATGACCAATAAGTCTTTTAGAAAAATACTCATTTTTTTTTTGCCTGTTTGTTTTTACTTTGTTATGTTTCACATTGAGATAGTTCTTGGAGGATTAACTATGCCTGAAGTTTTCCAAGTGGGTTACTCTTTTGTACACTTGTCCTTCAAAAGTTCCTCTGAGTTCAACCTAATGAAGCAACAGGGTGGTCCGAGAACAGGGAACTGACATCATTGGGAAATATAAAGGAGATTCGCTGGCAGAACACTTCCTTACCCATGAGGATGAAGATTTCCCAGGGTGCTACCCAAGAAAACAACCTTTAAAATGAGGGCAAACTCCATTGAGAAAGAATATAACCAAAAGAACAAACTGTCTTAATGGGTGGTGGGTTTTATTTGTTTTCTCAAATTTTTCAGTTATTTAAATCTAGGTCTTCCCTGGTGGCGCAGGGGTTAAGAATCCACCTGCCAATGCGGGGAATGTGGGTTTGAACCCTGGTCCGGGAAGATCTCACATGCCGCAGAGCGACTAAGCCCGTGCGCCACAACTACTGAAGCCTGTGAGCCTAGAGCCTATGCTCCGCAGCAAGAGAAGCCACCGCAATGAGAAGCCCACGCATAGCAATGAAGACCCAAAGCAGCCAAAAATAAATGAAGAAAAATAAATAAATTTTTTTGATAAATAAATAAATCTAAAAAGCTAAGGAATGAAAGGTTAGAAAATCTTGTTAAAGGACAGGTCTTTTAGAGAGCCTAAAAACTACACATTTTGAGGACGTTAAATTCACTGTAACCAGTGTACTCTTATCCAGTTTCTTCTGAAAAGACAAGTAGTTCCTCACAAAGGAATCCACAGGTATTAACAGCAAAAGCACCCGCTCTCTTCAGTCCCTGGAAGGACTTCACCTGCAGGTTTGCTGCGGAGTCCTCTCACTGATTCGACTGAATCACTGGCACAGTAGAGTAGATAAGATTCAGAACGCAGAGTAAGAGACCCCAGTCTGGGTTCAAGACCAAGCTCACCACTTACTGTGGTGTAACCGTGGAAAGATCTCCCCGCTCTGAGGACTGGCCCCAAGCTCCTCATCTCTGTGGCAGGTGTAATGGAACCTACTTCACAGGGTTGTAAGGGTTAGATGGGGTAAGGGGCGTAAAATGCTTGCCACAGTGCGTACAGCGTAGTAAGTGTCAATAAGAAGTGGGTATTTTTATGATTGTTATCATTTTGGGGGTAGCTACAGTCATTTGTGACGTTAGGACATGTCTCTCAAAAAACAAATAAATGTTGGATTCTAAATTTGATTTCATACCCATCATCTTACCAATACATTCCTCACAAATTGCCAGTCCTTATAACCCTTTAAATACACATGTTTAGGGCTTCCCTGGTGGTGCAGTGGTTGAGAGTCCGCCTGCCGATGCAGGGGACACGGGTTCGTGCCCCGGTCCGGGAAGATCCCACATGCCGTGGTGCCGCGGAGCGGCTGGGCCCGTGAGCCATGGCCGCTGAGCCTGCGCGTCCGGAGCCTGTGCTCCGCAACGGGAGAGGCCACAACAGTGAGAAGCCCGCTACCGAAAAAAAAAAAAAAAAACACATGTTTAAGCTTTAATTACATGACTCTTCTAGAATAGAAGATATACCCTTACCTTTGACACACACACACACACAAATTTTGCCCCGCAGTGGTAGACTTGTGTTTTGTTGGAAAAACATGTGTCATAGTCCCATATGCTTTGCTGCTAATTCTCATGCTGTGCTCCCTAAAATTTTATACTTTCGGATGATTAACAGATCTCTATCTATTGACTAGTATTCTCTGGGTAAGTGGTTAGATTTTAAGATGACCAACATCTAGGTTTGGATTTCATCCGGCTGGCCGAACATTACTCAGAAGTTTGACTTGACCAGAAATTTCTAAAAGGAAAAGACTACTACCTGTTGCTTTCTCTTTCCAGGGGAAATGTGAACAGTTCAGTTTACCAACCAAGTCACTGACTAGACAAAGGCCCAGGTGCCCTAGAATTAGAGTTTCCAGATAAAATAAGAATGCCCAATTAAATCTGAATTTCAGATAAACCATAGATAATTTTCAGTATAAGTATGTCCCAAATATTACATCACTATCTGAAACTCAAATTTAATAGGCATCCTATATTTTTATTTGCCAAATCTGGCAACCTACCCAGAGCACAGAGATAACCACTGACCTCACGCTCCTCCATCATGGAGTTAACTTCCTTACTAGATTTTGAGTTGCGTGAAGTGGGCCCTGCGTGTTTTGGTCCTTTTGCCTAGCACAGCACAGTTGTTTAATGAATGTGTCAGGAAGGAAGGTAGGAAGGAAGGGAGGGACGATGGATCTAGTCTTTGAGGACTCAGCGAGGGTCAGACTGACAGATAGCAACACCAGTGCTGCTGCCCTGGGCCCAGCAGCAGCTTGACCCCAACTTCTAATCATGTAACTTGTCCTGATTCCCAGCATCCCTATAGACAAGGCAAATAAAGGCAGGTGATCTGAACTGTACAACCCATACACTTCAAGGGTGATAATAAACAGCACTGATACTGGTCCACAATGTTAAACGCTCAATAGGGAATAGAAGGGTCCAGATAGAACTGGAGAAGGGGCCAATGCTGCTTAGTTCCAGGTCATTGTGGCCAACCAAAAGTACCCATTCTCAGCATGGCCAGATCATCCAGCTTTTCAAATGAAACCGGAGATCCATGCGTTTATGTGAAATCTCCCAGATTTTAATTAAAGACAACTAATTCAAAAATTGTTTTATTAATATTTTATGGCCAAATAAAACACACTTGCAGGCTGAATTTGGCCCCCAGCCCTTGGTTCACATCTCTGGACTTTGTAACTCAAATTTTCTGTCTCTGCAGAGGTGCCGATAAGTTCATAAACTTTTTTTTTTTTTTTTTTTTTTTGCGGTACGCGCGCGGGCCTCTCACTGTTGTGGCCCGCGCAGACTCAGCGGCCATGGCTCACGGGCCCAGCCGCTCCGCGGCATGTGGGATCCTCCCGGACTGGGGCACGAACCCGTGTCCCCTGCATCAACAGGCGGACTCTCAACCACTGCGCCACCAGGGAAGCCCTTGGCAAAATTCTTATCAGAAAATGTTGTTTCCATTTCCCAAATAACTTTGGTTCATTTCCCCAGCTGAAATTTCTTTTTTGAAAGTAAGTAGTGGATCCAAAATTGGCCATATGTTGTATATAAAATTTTATAAACTGCCTTCTTGGTGTACTGTTTTTATCTTAAAACATTAGATATTTCTTGTATCATTAAAAATTCATTCAAAAAACCCTGATTTTTAGGACCTGTGTATTATTCCACTGCATATCATGATTTAACAATTACTCTATATTGAATGTGGACATATTTTCCAATGTTTTATATAAATGATACTATGATGATTATCATCATAGTATTTAAATATTTAAATATTTGTTCACATTTTTTTATTATTTCCTTATGATATATTCATAGAAATGTCTTTACTGGGGAGTTGCATTAACTCATTCAAGCCTGTGTACTACATGGGAAATGATTGTTTAAGTTGTATCACTGCCAAGAACCGAACTGGCTAATGTGCTAGCAGGAAGAGAATGATTAGCAACTACCCTCCAGTAAACCACAATTTCATAAGATTATTGTTTGTTTTACGAAAAGTTGTCTATTGATTGCAAGTCGTTAGGAACCCATGATAAAGAAAAGCCTAGATGGGTTTCACAAGTGTGTTTAAATTTCACAAGCTTTGCCTATACCACCAGAAAGCCAAATGCAGTTTGCTGCTTTCATGCAATCTCCCAACTTGCTTTTCAAAGACAGCCCTTCATTTCCTGCTCCACGTTTCCAAATGTCATCAGTCCATAAGGATCCAAATCAAACACCATTTCCTTCAGGATCCCACCTTATCAGGAGAAAAAGATGCCCAATATCACCCTCCTCTGCTCTCCCACAGCACTCTCTATATTCTCACAACATCAAACACTGTCCACTCTGTCTTACAGTCGTGCCCATCTCCCATACTCAGCTATATGCCTTAAGAACAGGATCTGTTTTTCCCCGTTTTATTGAAAAATAATTGACATGTATCAGTGTATAAGTTTAAGGTATACAGCATGATGATATGATTTACATGTATTGTGAAATGATTGCCACAAAAGGTTTAGTTAATATCCATCATCCCATAGAGATACAATAGAAAGAAAGGAAAAAAATTCTCCTTGTAATGAGAACCCTTAGGATCTACTCTTTTAAAAACTTTCCTATATATCATACAGCAGTGTAAACTATAGTCATGTTGTACATGACGTCACAAGGACTTATTTATCTTGTAACTGTAAGTTTGTACTTTTTGACCACCCTCCTCCAATTCCCCCTCTCCCCCACCCCACCTCTGATAATCACAAATCTGACCTCGTTTTCTATGAGTCTGGTAACTTTTGTTTTCTTTTGTTTTGTTGTGTTTAGATTTCACATGTAAGTGAGATCATACAGTGTTTGTCTTTCTCTGTCTGACTTATTTCACTTAGTATAATGCCTTCAAGGTCCATCCATGTTGTTGCAAATGGTAGGATTTCCTCGTTTTTTATGGATAAATAATATTCCACTATTCCACTCACAACTTCTTTATCTACTCTACCAATCAATGGACACGAAATAGTTCCATGTCTTGGCTATTTTAAATAATGTTGCTATGAGCATGGGGGTGCAGTTGTCTTTTTGAGTTAGTGTTTTCGTTGAGGACAGAATCTTTTTTATAATTTATTTTATTGAAGTATAGTTGATTTACAATATTGTGTTAATTTCTACCGTACAGCAAAGTGATTTAGTTCTACATATATATATTGGGTGGGCCAAAGTGTTCATTCGGTTTTTTCTGTAAGATGAGTCTAGTAGCACTTAGTTGTCTCTGACTTCATTCAAAACAATTTTGTTAGATTGTATGTTACAGCTGTCATATCAATGTGCATTTTTAAAAAGACATCAAAATTGGTGAGGGCTTCCCTGGTGGCGCAGTGGTTGCGCGTCCGCCTGCCGATGCAGGGGAACCGGGTTCGCGCCCCGGTCTGGGAGGATCCCACATGCCGCGGAGCGGCTGGGCCCGTGAGCCATGGCCGCTGGGCCTGCGCGTCCGGAGCCTGTGCTCCGCAGCGGGAGAGGCCGCAGCAGAGGGAGGCCCGCATACCACAAAAAAAAAAAAAAAAAAATTGGTGAATTTTTGTGTAGCCATTTTAATATTGACGATGGAAGAAAATAGCAACATTTTTGACATATTATGTTTTATTATTTCAAGAAAGGTAAAAACACAACTGAAACACACAAAACGATTTGTACAGTGTATGGAGAAGGTTGCTGTGACTGATCAAACATGTCAAAAGTAGATTGCCAAGTTTCGTGCTGGAGATTTCTCACAGGACACGATGCTCTACTGTTGGGTAGACCAGTTGAGGTTGATAGCGATCAAATTGAAACAATAATTGAGAACAATCAACGTTATACCGCTTGGGAGATAGCTGACATACTCAAAATATCCAAATCAAGCACTGAAAATCATTTGCACCAGCTTGGTTATGTGAATCGCTTTGATGTTTGGGTTTCACATAAGTTAAGTGAAAAAAACCTCCTTGACCATATCTCTGTTTGTGATTCTCAACTTAAATGTAACAAAAACATTCCATTTTTAAAACAAATTTTGACAGGCGGTGAAAAGGGGATACTGTACAACAATGTTGAACAGAAGAGATCATGGGGCAGGTGAAATGAACCACCACCAACCACACCAAAGGCTGGTCTTCACCAAAGAAGTTGATGTTGTGTATATGGTGGGATTGGAAGGGAGTCCTCTATTATGAGCTCCTTCCGGAAAACCAAACGATTAATTCCAACAAGTACTGCTCCCAATTAGACCAACTGAAAGCGGCACTCGACGAAAAGCATCCAGAATTAGTCAACAGAAATGCATAATCTTCCATCAGGATAACACAAGACTGCATGTTTCTTTGATGACCAGGCAAAACTGTTACAGCTTGGCTGGGAAGTTCTGATTCATCTGCCATATTCACCAGACATTGCACCTTCAGGTTTCCGTTTATTTCAGTCTTTACAAAATTCTCCCAATAGCAAAAATTTCAATTCTCTGGAAGACTGTAAAAGGCACCTTGAACGGTTCTTTGCTCAAAAAGATAAAAAGTTTTGGGAAGATGGAATTATGAAATTGACTGAAAAATGGCAGAAGGTAGTGGAACAAAAGGGTGAATACGTTTTTCAATAAAGTTCTTGGTGAAAATGAAAAATGTGTCTTTTATGTTTACTTAAAAAACTGAAGGCACTTTTTGGCCCACCCAATACATTCTTTTTCATATTATTTTCCATTATGTTTATCAGGATATTGAGTATAGTTCTCTGTGCTATACAGTAGGACCTTGTTGTTTATCTATCCTATATATAATAGTTTGCATTTGCTAATCCCAAACTCCCAATCCACCCCCCACCCTCCTCCCCCTTGGCAACCACAAGTCTGTTCTCTACTTCTGTGAGTCTGTTTCTGTTTCGTAGATATGTTCATTTGTGTCATATTTTAGATTCCACATATAAGTGATATCATATGGTATTTGGAGGACAGAATCTTTGATTCATCTTCATATCCCCCAAAGTACCTAGAACTCTAACTCTGTCTAAGACATAGGAAAGAGTCAATAAATAGTGCTTGTAGATTTTAATGCACAAATGGTAATAATCCTAACTATATACAATTTCATTAACAACTTAGCAACAATATATAGTTCTACTATTAAAGAGTGAAAAATTAGTTTTTACTCAACTATTTTGAGGACGTTTTCCTCTCAGAATATAAATCCCGCCTTGATAAAAACTACCTAGTAATAGATTTGGAGACATCATAACTTAAATAAATCAGGGCTTCCCTGGTGGCGCAGTGGTTGAGAGTCCGCCTGCCGATACGAGGGACACAGGTTCGTGCCCGGGTCTGGGAGGATCCCACATGCCGCGGAGCGGCTGGGCCCGTGGGCCATGGCCGCTGAGCCTGCGCATCCGGAGCCTGTAAAAAAAAAAACTTAAATAAATCAGTATGATTCAAGCAAAAATAATGTAACATTCAAAAATTCAGTTAATATGATTTTTTGCATCTAATATCGTAACTAAGTTTATCTACATGATGGCTGAGAATAAGCCTAATTATAATACAAATAGCAAAGTTAAGTGATTTTTTTTCCTTTTTGAATACTTTTTTCTTTTGAAATTTTAGTAATAATCCTTAACTATTTGAGAAATGAATCTGACCACCAAATGACCATTTCGTACTTTTTTTTCCTGTTAACAATAAGCTTAGAGTGGATGGATGGATACATGGATGGATGGATAGATACATACATACATACATGATAAGCAAATACAGCAACATGTTAACAACTATATTATTTAAATCAGAGCTTGGTAAACTTTTTCTGTAAAGGGTCAGATAGTAAGTACTTAGGCTTTGCAATCCCCATTGCACCGACTCAACTCTGCTGTTATAATACAAAGGCAGCCAGACACAATACATGAACTAACAGGCATAGCTGTGTTCTGATAAAACTTTATTTACAAAAACAAGCAAGCAAGTGGATTTGACCCATTGACTGTAGTTTGCCAACCCCTGATCAAAATGGTGCATATATGGATATTCACTATATAATTCTTTCAATTTTTCTATATCTTTTAAAGATTTTATAATAAAATATTGGGGGGAAAAATATGTCTATGAATTATCCAAAGGTTTTAACTACTATGCAAATGTTTAAATATTAAAAGCTTATATATTGTCCCCATGTTTTTGTTTTTATATTTGTTCTTTGATACAGCCTTCAGATGGTAAACAGTTTAATATCAAATTTTCTGAAATATCCTTAGATTTGGGTACTAAAATCATCCTGAACGGGAATGATTGATCCAAAATGATTGGTCCTTGGTAATAATAAGAAGAAAAATTGCCTCCCTGCTTTTCTCCCGCCAGTGACTTTCTGTGTAGCAATGACTTTCCACTTAATTGTGACCTTTCCTTTCCTGTCAGGGAAGGGGAGGTGGATGTTTTTGTAGCACTATTATTTTATATACAGTGTATATGCCTTTTTCCAACCTTTTAAAGACGTTCTGTTATTTAAAGTTGGCATTATCTAAAGTTGACAGCAGTGACTTTTCACATTATATTATTTCCCTTTGAATATTTCTATCTACATGGTACTTAGTATAATCTGACATATTTTCATTTTCTTCACAATGTGGATTTTTTAAACTACTTCTCCTGGCAGTTGTGACACTGCTTACTTTAAAACATTAAAAGGAGTCTAAATTTGAGGTGTTTATAGTATTAGCTCTGCTAGACAGAACAAGATGACAATCAGGCCATAAGACACCCTTTAGGATCTGTGTAGCCTTTTTTTTTTTAAATTAATTTATTTATTAATTTATTTATTTTTGGCTGTGTTGGATTTTTGTTGCCGTGCACGGGTTTTTCTCTAGTTGCGGTGAGCGGGGGCTACTCTTCGTTGCGGTGCGCGGGCTTCTCATTGCGGTGGCTTCTCTTGTTGCGGAGCACGGACTCTAGGTGCGCGGGCTTCAGTAGTTGTGGCTCGTGGGCTGTAGAGCGCAGGCTCAGTAGTTGCGGTGTGTGGGCTCAGTAGTGTGGCACATGGGCTTAGTTGTTCTGCAGCATGTGGGATCTTCCCGGACCAGGGCTCGAACCCGTGTCCCATTCATTGGCAGGCGGATTCTTAACCACTGCGCCACCAGGGAGGTCCCCTGTGTAGCCTTCTTGAATTGAAGCAGAAAAAAATTCTGCGTCATAGTCACTGGCTTAATTCATAATCCAAACCAGCGTTAGGAGGCAATCATAGCGTCTTTTTCCCTGACGGAATTTTTCTTTAGGCCTATAAAGCAATTCTGGCCTTAGAGACAACCATTCTCCGTAGAAGACAAAAAATGGGAGCAGGGAGGAAAACAGTCTCTGTCATAGGATCATTTCAGCCACCACAATCCCAAGAGCTTCGGAGAAGCCCAGACCTCCTGGGTGCACACACTGCCTGCCTCCCAAAACTAAGGATCCCACCCAGCCTTCTTGTCACTTGGCTCTTTTATGGAGACCCCTGGTGTAAGACCCAGTGGATCCCCCCAGAGGACCTGACCCTCTCCTGTGTTGCAGTCACCTGCACTAAGCGCCTACAGTCACCCACCTTGTTCTAGAGAGTCACCATTTTAAATGAAGAAACTGACTCTGAGAGAAGTTAGATGCCTACCTACACCCTTCCTTCATACTGGGGTGAATCCCCAGTTCTGAACTCTTCTGTTTCTGTCCCATCACCATTTCCTGACAAGGCAGCTATCTTGCAAATGCCTCCTTTTTGAAATAGTGCAGAGTATAAACTCTGAAGTCAAGTATATCAGAGTTCAGCTCTCATAACTGCCACTTACTAGGTATGGATTTTGATCAGGTTACTTAACCCTGCTGTGCTGGGCTGAAAATGGCTCCTAAGATATGTCTGCATCCTGATACCTGGAACCTGTGAATGTTACCTTATATGGTCAAGTTTTTGCAGGTGTGATTAATTAAGGATCTTGAAATGAGGAGATTACCCTGACTATCCAAGTAGGCCCCAAATGCCATCACAAGTGTCCTTAAAGAGAAAGATAGAGGGAGAGTAGATGCCACACACAGACAAAAAAGTGATGTGAAGGTGGCGGTGGAGATTGGAGTGATGTGGCCACAAACCAAAGGATGCCACGGCAGTTAGAAGCTGGAAGAGACAAGGAACGGATGCTCCCCTGGAGCTTCCAAAAGGAACCAGCCCTGCTAACATCTTGCCTGCAGGCCTCTAGCCTCCAGAACTGTGAGAGAATAAATCTCTGTTGTTTCAAGCAACCTACTTTGTGGTAATTTGTTACAGCAGCCGTGAAAAACTAATATACCCGCTAAGCCTCAGTTTCTTCATCTATTAAACAGAAATAATATATACCTTGCTAGGTTGTTTTGATAACAAAAATTAACAAATGCAAAATACTACCTCAATCTCTGGCATATAGTAGGTGTACAGTACATAGCAGCTATTGTTTCTATTATAATTATCTTCATTATTTTTTAATATGAGTAAAAGAGTATAGGCAGCTTATCCTAAACCTGACACTGCTGTTTTAAAACTTAGTCAAACCAAATTCTCAGTATATCATCTTTGTATGGGAAGAACCGTATATTTATTTATAGTTTTTATCAAAATACTGCCTTTCATCAAAAAGCTGTCTTCTCTACTGTTGCTATGTTATTATGAAGTGCCAGATCTATTCATGCCAATAATTAAATAAGCCATGTTGCATTTTTCCAAGCATTTAATTGTGAATTTTACCATAAATTACATGTTTAAAATGGAAAATAAACAGTTCCAGCTGTTTTGAGGACAGCAAATCTAAATTCAAACTGCTGAATTCTGGAAGAACTACAGAACTTTTAAGTAAGCTATAATTTTTAAAAACCGATGTCAACTCTTGCTTATTCAAAACTTTAACATTCACTGATATGTAAGTAGGGGAAAGTGGGAGTTTTACATTATTAAAGACTGCTTCCCCAAACACAGAAGTGTAGTATGTAGGGAAGTAATCATTCATTTAACTAATGATTGTTAAGGAACTGTGCTAAGCATTGGAGGATACAAAGGTGAAAAAGACAGAGCCTCTACCTTGGAGGGACTCACAGGACAGTGAAGGACATAGAAATTTAAGCAGATAGATTAAAGTTCAGAGTAATAGTGAAGCTAACATTTACCAGGTGTCTCCTATGTGCCAAACACTGTATAACTCTTTACATGTGTTATTTATTCTCACAACAACTCTATGAAGTGAGGTTTTAGCAAGATTAACTCCCTAAAGGTCATACGGCTAGTTTAAGAAGAGTCTAATTCCTGGGACCTCTGTCCTAACCACTGCTACAGAGGCATAAACTACATACTATGAGAACACAGAAAAGAAGAAACTTACTGTGTCTGAAGGAAGTGAGGCTTCATCCCAGAAATACATTTAAGCTGGATCAAAACTGAACGAGAGTTAGGAGGACTTTTTTAAGGTGAAGAAAAGATCAAAAGGCACTCCAGAGGGAGAGAAGAGCCTGTGCAAAAGTGAAGCATCAAAAAAGGCCTATTTTTTTAGGATGGCTGGAGTGCCAATGAGGTTTGGTGGTCAGGAGTAGTATATTGTACATAAATAAGGACATCAAATGATTAAAGTCTTTGGGGAGAGCCAGGATCAGATTTGCATTTTAGAAAGATGCCTGAGGTCCCACGTGGGGGATGGAGGGTACAAAAAGAAGTCAAACCTGGAGGCAGGGCCTTCAAGTTCAAGGAGGTAATCAGAACACCACTCACTTACCAATTCCCATTGGAATAATGAAGCAAGTACCAAAGAAAATACTTTGTATTACTGTTGGAAATCAGAGAAGGATGCCATCCACATATCAGAAGGCATTGTGGCAGAAGAGGTGCTTGATCTCACTGATTGGTAGACTCATCTAAAAATGTCTGAAACAGGGGCTTCCCTGGTGGCACAGTGGTTAAGAATCCACCTGCCAGCGCAGGGGACATGGGTTTGAGCCCCAGTCTGGAAAGATCCCACATGCCGCAGAGCAACTAAGCCTGTGCGCCACAACTAATGAGCCTGTGCTCTAGAGCCCACGGGCCACAACTACTGAGCTGGCGTGCTGCATCTACTGAAGCCCACACACCTAGAGCCCATGCTCCACAATAAGAGAAGCCACCGCAATGAGAATCCCGTGTACCGCAATGAAGAGTAGCCCCCCGCTCACCGCAGCTAGAGAAAACCGGTGCACAGCAATTAAGACCCAACACAGCCAAAAATAAATAAATGAATAAATTTATTTTTTTTAATGTCTGAAACAAATTTGAAGCTCAGTGTGCACACACACACACACACACACACACACACTAAATTTAGACAAAATAGAATTCAATGGAAAATATTTTTTTTAAAAAAGAAAAGGGGTAATGTTAGATGTATAAAAGGGAAAATTCAACCAGGAATACAGTCATGAATGATTACGCACCAAATAAGATAGCATCAAAATAGATAAAACCAAAGCTTCTAGAAGCACAGGGAAAAGTCCAAAGTTATAACCATTATAGGAGACTTTAACATACTCTCTCTTCTTAATAGATCTAATTAAAAGCAAACACAGTTAAGGTATAAAAATATAATGGAAAGCTTGAGTTAATAATATATATCATACTTTGTATCCCATAAGTTTTCAATTGTTTCACGTCCTAGCCAACAAGAAAATCTCCATACATTCCAAAAACTAAAAAATTGTACAGGCTACATTTCCTAACCACAATGCAATTAATAAAAGGGAAAACAAACCAAAAATAGACCATTGGGAATTATTAAACACTGTATTAAATAGTTTGGGCCAAAAAAGAATATTAAATTGCAATTACAGACTTTTTAGAAAAGTCTAAAAGACTAAAGTCTAGTGTTTTCAGAAAGCACTACATATCTAAACTTGTGGAGAAAAATACTCAGAGGAAAACATGAAGCCTCAAGCACTTATATTAAACAAACAAACAAAAAATCAAAATAATTTAAATATAGCTCAGTCAAGAAGTTCTAAAAAGCACCAAAAAATAAATTTAAGGAAAATATGAGGAAAGACAGAATGCAGCAGCTCACAGCATAATCAGTTCAAAGTATCAATTATTTTTAAGAAATGGTTCACTTTTACAGACTAAGAAAACTTAGCTCTGGCAATCATAATCAAGGTTAAGAAGAAAAAACACCAATGTACAACATAAGGAATGAGAAAGGAGGCACAAACACAAGTAAATTTATTTAATCTCTATTTTCTGAATACATATTATGTATATATATGACAAAATCTTTGATGAAAAGGTGATAAACCTAGTAGAATAATAACCAAAGGGGGAAACTTTTCAACATGTCTAAAAATATCCCCCCAAAAGATACCAGGTTATAGTCCCATGTGGTTTCACAGATTAGTTCTTACAAATCACAAAGAGGAATCCATAATTTATATGCTAAAGAATATAGAAAAAAAAGGAATGTTTCCCATTTCATTTTACCAGATGATATAACCTTGATATTTAAACCTGAAAAATATGCAAAAAAATACAGTTATCTAACATATAGAGATTTAAAATCCTAAATAAAATACTGAAAATTATAATCCAGAAGTATAGTTTTAGAATATCTTAATTTATAATTCAGTTAATGTAGTTCACCTGTTAACAAACTAAAAATGTAAAAGCTGTTTGATCATCTCAACACACACAGAAAAAGCATTTGACATCTAAATCCCAGCAAACTAGTAATAGAAGGAAATTTTCTCAACACAATAAAAAATATCTATGAAAAATCTACAACTAATATCAAACTCAGTGGTGAAAGTCTAAATGTTTGCCACCTAAGATCAGGAACAAAATGAGAATATCCACTCTCACCACTTCTAGTCACCGTTGTTCTGGAGATTCTAGCCAGTGCAATAGCCAAGAAAAAGAAATAAAAAGCATCCAGATTGGAAAGGAAGAAGTAAAACTGTATTATTCACAGATGGCATGTTTGTCTATGTAAAAATATGATGAAATCTGCAAAAAAAAAAAAAGCTGTTAGAAATAATAAATAAGCCTAGCAATATTGCAGACTTAAGATTAATACATAAAAAGCAATTGTATTTTTATACATACTAGCAATGAACAATTAAAATTGAAAGTTCAAAAATAATGAGAAAAAAATTAACGAAGAACTAAATACATGGAGAGATATATCATGTTCCTGGGTTGGAAAACTCAACACTGTTAAGATGAAGATTTTTCCCAAACTGGTCTATAGATTCAATGCAATCCCAATCAAAACCTCAGCAGTTTTTTAAGAACTTTACAAGCTAATTCTAATAAAATTCACATGGAAATGCAAAGGACCTAGAAAGGCAAAACAACTCTGAAAAAGAAAAAAGTTGAAGGACTAACACTAACTGACTTTACGATTTATTAAACACTACTTTATTATTGTGGTACAGTGTAGACAGCATGGTATTAGCTTAAAAAGAGATAAATTGATCTATGGAACAGAACAGAGAATCCAGGGAAAAATAAATACATGGACAACCTGTTTTTGCCAAAGGTACAGAGGGGTGAAAAATAATTCTTCACAGAATAGTCTTTTCAACAAATGGTGCTGGAAAACTTGAATACCTATATGCAAAAAACAGCAAAAACAACTGATCCATACCTTGCACCATATACAAAGATTAATTCAAAATGGATCGTAGACCTAAATGTAAAACCTAAAAGTATAAAACTTTTAGAAGAAAACATAGGAGAATATCTTTGTGACCTTAGTTTGGGCAAAGATTTTTTAAATATGCCATAAAAGCACAATCCACAAAAGAAAAAAATTAATAAATTGGACTTCATCAAAATTAAAAACTTTTATTCTTCAAAATACACTGTTAAGAAATGAAAAAGACAAGCCACAGACAGGGAGAAAATATTTGTAAAGCATATACCTGATAAAAGATTTATATCCAGAATATAAAAAGAACTCTCAAAATTCAAGAGTACAAAAACAAAGAACCCAAATTTTTTTAACGGGCAAAAATATTTAAACAGATACTTCACCAAAAAAGATACATGGATGGCAAATAAACACATAAAAAGATGCTCAATATCACTAGTCGTTATGGAAATGTAAATTAAAACCATTATATACCTATTAGAATAACTAAAATTTTAAAGTCTGACTGTACCAAGTGTTGGCAAGGATGTGAAGGAACTGGAACTCTCATATAATGTTGAAGGAAATGTTAAGTGGTACCACCATTTTGGAAAATTGTTTGGCTGTTTCTTGAAAAAATTCAATTCTCAGTTTTTCCACCATAGATTGTTTTGTCTGTCCTTGAACTTCATCTAAATGGAATCACACAGTATTTACCATTTTGTGTAAATCTTCTTTCACTCATCACAATGCCTTTGAAATTTATCTGTATTATTGTATATATGAGTAGTTTTTTCCTTTTTATAGCTGAGCAGTATTCAGTTGTATGAATAAACCATACTTTGTTTATCCAGCCTCTTACGGATGAACGCCTGAGCTGTTTCCAGCTTGAGGCTATTATGAGTAAAGCTATGAATGCTCTCATACAAGTCTTTCTGTGAACCACGCTTTCATTTCTCTTGGGTAAATACCTAAGAATTAAATATCTGGCTCATAAAGTAAGCGTATGTTTCCTTTCCTAAGGTATGGCCAGAAGTTTTCCCAAAGTGGTTGTACTATTTTAGATTCTCACCAGCATTGTATAGACTTTCTAGTTTTGGGTGAAGCAGAGCTGGAGATTGACTACGCACAGTCGTGAGCAACTTTCCGGGGTGCTAGAAACGTTCTATATCTTTATATGGGTTTGGGTTCCACACTTGCATTTATTTGTCAAAAACTCAGCAAAGGAACAACTTTGTGTACATTTCATTGTATGTAAACTTCATATCATAAGAAAAAGCTGTAAACAAGTATTGAATACTAATGATTTGAATAGCTAATGAATGCTTACTGAAATATTTAGGGTGAATTGTTCTGATGTCTGCAATTTACTTTGTGATGTATCAAAAAAAAGGTAGATTGATGGGTGGACAGAGAATTGATTGCATTGATAGATATCTGATAAAAAAGAGCATAAAATGTTAATGATACAATTTTATAGTATGTATAAAGGTGGTCACTTAAAAGTCTTTTCAACTTCACTGTGTGTTTAAAATATTTCAAACCAAAATGCTAAAACTGAGCAAAAGATAAAACATAAATCTCCCATAGGAGCCAACTATCCTACTCCAATCCTAGGTATCAACCCAAGAGAAATGAAAGTATATGTCCACACAAAGACCCACACGCAAATATTCAAAGCAACTTTATTTGTAATGACAAAAAACTGGAAACAAACCAAATGTCCACTAAGAGGTAAATGGATAAACAAAAGGTAGTATATCCACACAATACACTACTATTCAGCAGTAAAAAGGAATACACTATCAATATGTGCAACTCAAAATAATTTTGCTATGTGAAAGAAGTCAACCCCTGCCGAAAAAATTCCTACTGTATGATTTCATTTATATAAAATTCTAGAGGATGGAAATAATCTATGGTGACAGAAAGCAGAACAGAATTTCCTGGGGATAGGGTGTGGGGGGTAGTGGGGTGGGGATGGGGATAGAGGGGAGGATTACACATGGGAATGAGGAAACTTCGGGGCTTGATTGTGATGATAGTTTCACATTCATGTGCGTATGTCAAAACCTATCAGATTTTTTTTTTACGCAGTTGTATGGCATATGTTATTTTATAACTCCACCATCAATTAACAAGTTTCCATTTACATTCTTTTTTTTAACATCTTTATTGGAGTATAATTGCTTTACAATGGTGTGTTAGTTTCTGCTTTATAACAAAGTGAATCAGTTATACATATACATATGTTCCTATATCTCTTCCCTCTTGCATCTCCCTCCCTCCCACCCTCCCT
>NC_041233.1:50074930-50111638 GCF_002837175.3 Physeter macrocephalus
CAACCCTCAGAATGGGAGAAAATATTTGCAAATGAAGCAACTGACAAAGGATTAATCTCCAAGATTTACAAGCAGCTCATGCAGCTCAATAACAAAAAAACAAACAACCCAATCCTATCAGATTTTAAACTTTAAATAGGTGCAGTTTAGTATATTTCAATTGTACCTTTAAAAAGCTGTTTTTAAAATCCTAAAGAAAATATTGAAAATTTTAACCCAGCAGTATATTTTAGAATATTTTAATCATGTAAGTTTAATGCAATGAATGCAAAGATTACATAATATTGAAAAAGTATTAATATGATAAATTATATTAATTAGTTAAAATTTAAATTTTCAGCTAACATTTTTAAAGCCTGATATTTTTCATTCTAAGAGAATTTCATAAATATTTCATAAAATGATTTTTAAAAAGTCTCTCAAGCTGATATCCAAAATGTTATTAGTGATAAAATACTAGATGGTTTCCCATAAAGCCAAGAATGTCCACTATTACTACCTTCATTGTTTCTTTAATTAATCTGACATTTCTAGCTAGTAGAATTAAATAAGTAAAATGAATAAGAGATATAAATATTGAAAAGGTAATAGAAATGTCATTATTTGTAGATGAACTAGTTTTCCAACAGAATTTACAAAAATAAATCAAATGAAAGACTAGTGGAAGAAATTCCAATAAGTTGGTGGTTGGTTGTAAAACATATCAAAATAATGGTTTTTATATATTGTAGTAACAACAATACAAAGTATTTCAAAATATATTTAAAATAAATATGCATATCTAATGTAAAGAAAACTACAAGTCTTTACTGAGGGGAATAAAGTAGTCTTGGAAAACTGTAAGAGGTCATGTTTCTGGACTGGGAAGGCTCAGTGGTAAGATGTCAATTCTGTAGAAATTAATCCAAGGCAACACAATGAAAATAAAAATGCCAACAGGATTTTTCTCCAATTTGACATGATTCAAAATTTCATCTGCAAGAATAAGCATGCAAGAAAAATAAACAGAACAATAGAAATTTGGGCAATCATAGACAGATCAGTGGAACAGAATATAAAATCCAAAAAAAGACCCAAATATAGCAGTAACGTCTCAAATTCAAACCAAATGGTATTCTAAGCACAAATCAAAAGAAGTCAAAATATAAAATATAAAAACTGGCAAAAACCCCACAAAACCTTAAATTTCTTTCTAACAAGAAAAAACAACACAAACAAAAAAGAAAAGGCAAATTGTGGGGAGAAAAAATGTAATATATTATGACAGAGAAAGAGTTGCTCAAATATAAAAGAATCTCTAACAAACTAATGTTTCATTAGAAATACATGCAAAATCATAAACAGTGCATTTTTTATTGAAGGATAGTTGATTTACAACGTTGTGTTAGTTTTAGGTGTACAGCAAAGTGATTCCATTATACACACATGTATATTCTTTTTTTTAATTTTTATTTTATATTGGAGTATAGTTGATTTATAATGTTATGTTAGTTTCAGGTGTACAGCTAAGTGATTCAGTTATGCATATACATATATTCATTCTTTTTCAGATTCGGCTCCCATATAGGTTATTACAGAATATTGAGTAGAGTTCCCTGTGCTATATAGCAAGCAGGTCCTTATTGATTAGCTATTTTATATATAGTAGCTTGTATCTATTAATCCCAAACTCCTAATTTATTGCTTCCCCTCTTTCCCCTTTGATAACCATAAGTTTGTTTTCTGTCTGTGAGCCCATTTCAAACAGTGCATTTTTAAGAAATACAAATGTTGTGTAGACAAAGAACAAACATAACGTTACTATTAATCTGAGAAATGCATATTAAAATAATGAGATAAAGATATTTCCACCTGTCAAATGATTAAAGATAGTATCAAAGCGTAACAATAGTAAATATTTGCAAAAGTGACTTTTTGTTGCATTTGACCAATGGGAGTCACCAGCAAGAGACAGGAAGCAGGAAAGAGATTGGAATTTTTATTTCCTGCATTTGGGCTGTGATGTGCCATGCTGTGTTTCTATACCTGAGGCCACAGTACCTGTTAAATGGTCCTTCCCTCAGCTACAACTCCCACCAGGTTCCAATAACAGCTCCCTCTCCAGACTCTTTCAAACCCCAGAGGCCTAGGGTGGAAAAGGTTTCCTGAGATATCTAGTTTCTAGATGCGCTCTACCTGATGGTTCCTCTAACCCTGGCCTCACACCTCTGTAAATGTTCCCTCTGTTAAACTCTTCAAACCCTTTAATAACCAACTTGAGTGTGGTTTCCTAGCAGGACCCTGACTGATACACAACCCTACAGTATGAATGTATTGTTTAAGTCTGTGTGTGTGTGTGTGTGTGTGTGTGTGCAGATAAAAATGTAGACTTAGACATAGGTAGAGACACTCAGAAAAATATCAGAATGTATATATACCAAAATGTGTCACTTAGAAACACACACATGTATATACACATACATACATTTCTACATATATAAATTCAATAAATAATAAAGAATGTAGGAAAGATTTAGTAAAAAAAAAATGCCTTTGCTTAGCTTTTTATACAAAAACTTCATCTAGACCTTCACTATATAGACTATATAAAAACTGCATGTAAAAACCTTAAAACTTTAAAGAAAGAAAATATAAATTAAAATTTATACAATCTCTGAGGGAAAGGAATTTATAAATTCCATAGGAAGTTTGGGAGGGGAAAGTCTGAAAAAGATGAATCAATTTAACATTTAAAAATGTAATTTCTACTGACCACAAACAAAACTAAATGAAAATGTATATGAAAAACAAAAATACGTACAAAATTACAAGACAAGCAAAAGGTTCATATTATTAATGTATAAAGGACAATAACCAGTGAGAAAAGGGCATGAATGGAAAGTCCACGGAAGAGAAGGTGACTTTTTATACCTCCATTTAAAACTTCCAAGCCTCATCTCTCGCAGCACCTCCTCAACCCTATGCCTATTCCTTTGGCTTAGAATTCTCATCCCTTCCCACCCCAACATTATCCCAGACCCCCACGTCTTCACCAACTCTCACCCTATCCACTCACCTGCACAGGCAAACATCTCACCTGGAAAACCCCAGCCAGGACCCCACACCTTTGGGCCTGCACCCAAGTAACTGGTACAGCTTGGAATATCACACAACTGCGCAGACTAATCTCCCTTTAAATTAGTGACCAGCAATCTCACACTGCCCAGAAATCCCAATAACTTCCCTGATAATCTTGCTTTCCTACTTTTAAAGACAATAATTACATTTGACAGCATTGTCTACCAACAGGATCCACTTCCGTGTCTCTCATTCACTTTTCAACCTTCTCCCATCTTCTGCCACCACTGACCCACTCTAATAAATTTTTCCTTACTCAGATTGCCAAATCCCATAGACACTTTTCAATCCTAATCTTACCAAACCTCTCAATTGACCACATCCTCCACATTGAAACACCCTGCTGTTCCAATTCCATGAAACTTCACCTCCTTAGTTTCTTCCTTACCTCCCTGCTTGCTCTGTCTAGGTTTCCTCTTCCAGCCTTCCCTTTTCTTCCCCATCTCTAAAGAGTGTGGAGTTATTCTAGACCTCTATTCAGGAGTCTTCTCACTCTATACTAGATGATCTCACCCATTCTCATTTATTCCAGTATCAATTCTATGCCAGCAAATCCCAGATTTTTATCTCCAATCCAGGTTTCTCTCCTGACCTCAAGACTCATATCACCACCTGGATATCTCATAAGCTGCTCACATCTAATATGTCCAAAACAGAACTCATTCTTTCTACACCCTCCGTCATCCAAGCCTGTTGCTCTACCTCTCAGTAAAAGACACCTCCGTTAAAACAGCTGCTCCAACCAGTAACCTGGAAATCATCATTGTTATTTCCCTCTTCCTTACTTCCCAAATCTAATTCACCACAAATTCTTGCTGATTCTACCTCCAAAATATATCTCAAACCCATCCTCTTCTGCTGAGGATTTGGCCCCAACCAAGCCACCTCTGTTTTCCTTCCTGACTACTGTCATAACCTTTTGACTGATCTCATGTCTACTCTTGCCCCTCACAACTATTCATCACACAAGGGCCAGAAAAACAAAAAAATTCTAGAAATATAAACCTGATCCAAACCCTTCAGTGGCTTCCTATTAAAATTAGTGTCAAGATCAAGAACCCTCACCATGACACTACATGACCTGGCTCCTTGTAACTTTTAGGCTTCATCTCATATCCTTTTTGACTTCTCAGTCTCCTCCAGCCACACTGCTCTTCTCTCAGGTCCTCAAACGTATCAAACTCTTCCCACTTCAGGGAGCTCACCTATGTTTTTCTCTCTGCTGAACCACTTTCCATGGCTCTTTGCCAATCTAACTCTTACTTATCCTCTGGTCTCCGCTTAAATGTCATTCCCTCAGAGGTTTTCCCTGACCACTACCATCCTCAATCTAAATTAGGTCTCTCTAGTATACCATCTTGTACTTTGCCTTTGTATAATTTACCTTGGTTTGTGTTATATACCTATTTATTTGATTATTTCTACTGTGTTTTCCCACTAAAACTAGATCATACACTGCATGAGAAAGAGTGCCAGGGAATATTTGTTTGGCTCATCACTTTTATACCCAGCACTCTGCCAGCACCTGGCACATGATCTTGGGTTTTTTTCCAACAATCAGATTAATGAATACATGAAGCTTTGGCTCAAGCCTCACTTCTTCTATAACTCCTTTCTCAACCACCCTCCCTGCTCCCCAACACTGGTAGATTTCAGCATGTGATTCCTTGTTCCCCACTGAGTACCTGTAATCACATATGACAAACAGTCTCACTGAACTTCTTTTGGGTTCTTGAATGAGCCAACACTCCATATCGCTTCTGGGCCTTCACACATGCTAATCACTCCAACTGGAACACTGCTTTCCTCAGTTAGCCAAATGATCCAGCTCACATGATTAGGGTCAATTAATGTTAGAGAGTGAATTAAGAACCTGCTCCAACCATTCTCTCCCTCCCTAGGAAGGTGAGAGGAGACCTGCTTCTACCTTCTTAAACCAACACCTTTCAATGTGAAAAACACATTAGGAAGAGGAAATTCTAAAATGACCTACTACTGGCCCCAGAATCACACTTTGCCACTGAAAATACTACAGATTTAACTCCATCTCCCACCAATGGAGTAGAAATAAGTAAACCAGTTTCTCTAAAATGGTTTCAAGGACAGTGTCAATGCCATCTGTGTTAACAAAATTTCAGGCAAAAAAAAAAAAAATCAATGGTTACATAAGGCAAGAATGCCTAATTTTTCACGTAGTCGATTGGCTTTTTCAGAAGAACAGCCTTGAAAGTATCCAGAAATCAATTGCTTTGCTAATGTACACTCAGCAACCTCAAAGTTGACATATGGCTTAAATCACCAAGTAGAAACCAGGGAGGCCTTAATAGGCACTGACCAAGTAAAGATGTACCCTGAGAACAGAGAGTACACGAGAAGGGGGTGACGGGCATGCGCCGAAGCAAACTCAATCATCAATGGTATCGCGTGTGCCATTTTTAAAAAATATTTATTTATTTATTTGGTTACACCAAGTCTTAGTTGCAGCTCGCAGGCTCCTTAGTTGAGGCTCGCGGTCTCCTTAGTTGCAGCAGGTGGGCTCCTTAGTTGCGGCTCATCAGCTCCTTAGTTGCAGCATGTGAACTCTTAGTTGTGGCATGCATGTGGGATCTAGTTCCCTGACCAAGGATCAAACCCAGGCACCCTGCTTTGGGAGCATGGAGTCTTAACCACTGCGCCTCCAGGGAAGTCCCAACATGTGCCATTTTTTATAATAACTATGATGCGGGCATCACAGGTTGGCTCACTTGGCATTCATCCCTACTTTTCTTTCTTTGTTTCCTCTAGTATAGAAGTTAGGAAAACGAAACTATTACTTTCTCGGCCTCTTTTGAAACTAGGGATGACTAAATGAACAGTTTTGGCTGAAGAAGGCTTCTCCATTCCCTCAATTGCCTAAGTCAAAAACTTGGAATCTCTGGGCAGTTGGACTGGCAGTAATGAGTAATAGTCTAATAGATTCACAAGGTTTGATTATAATGGGATTGGGAGCTTATCTCAGAAGCCATTAAATGTATGTTTGTTTGCAGACAAAGACAGATCCAAGAAATATTTGAGAGTTGAACACAGCAGCATTTCTTAGGCCTTACCTAACACTGCCTCTAGCCTTAAGGCTTATCACCATCATCTACAGGATTAACATCTCCCAATCCAGCTGTCCAGCCAGGTAGATCCATTGATTATTTAGGAGTGCATTGTTTAAGTTCTGTATGTTTGTGAATTTCTCAAATTTCCTTCTGTTATTGTGATTTTCTAACTTTGTTTCATTGGAGTTGGAGAGCACACTTTGTATGATTTCAATTCTTTTAAATCTGAGACCTAACATATGATCTCTCCTGGAAAACGTCCCATGTACATTTGAGAAGAATATATATTCTGATGTTGAGGGAGTGTTTTATAGATGTTCTGTGTCTGTTACTATGTTTATAATTTGATCAAGTTTCTATTTCCATGTTGATCTGTCTAGTTGTTATGTCCATCATTGAAAATGGGATATTGAAATGTCCAACAATTATTGTTGAATTGTCTATTTCTCCCTTCAGTTCTGTCAGTTTTTCTTCATGTGTTTTGAAGCTCTGTTGTTGGGTGCATACATATTATTGTTGTTTTATCTTCTTAATGAATTGACCCTTTTATCATTAAAAAAAAAAACTTGGAATCATCCCTGACTCCTCTCTTTCTCCCACACCCCACATCTAATCTGTTAGCAAATTCTGCTTGCTCCACCTCCACAATGTATTCCAAATCTAAATATTTCTCACCACCTCCACCACTACTATCTTCATCTAAGTCAGCATGATCTATTGCCTGAGCCATTGCCATAGTCTCTCTGCCACCATTCTTACCCCCTACAATCTATTTCCCAAAGAACAGCTCTGAAGTTATCTTTTTTAAAATGCAAACCTCATCATATTACTTCTTTGCTCAAAGCCTTCCAACATCTTTAAACAGAATAAAATAGAACTCCTTACCATAAGCTACAAGGCCTTGTATGATCTGATTTCCAGCCACCTCATCAACATCCACGTCCACCACTCTCCTGCTTGCTCACTCTGCGTCAGCATTGCTGGCCTCCTTGCTGTTACTCAAACATGCCAAGCATGTTCCTCATCAGGGTCTTTCTATTTGTTGTTCTCTCTTCCTGGAACACTCTTCCGCCAGATACCTCTCCCCTTCATTTATTCGGGTCTTTACTAAATCATCACCCTATCAGAGACACCCTCTCCAAATATTGTATCTAAAATAGCATTATGCACATACTTCTTACTTCATTGCACATATTACAACTTGACTTTATGATTAATATGTATTGGTTTATTTCTATATTGCCCCTCCAACACTTACACATGCACAGGCACACAGACGCTATTTTATTTACAACTGTATCCTCAGCATCTAAAAAAGTGCCTGACATGTAGTAGGAGCTCAATTATTGTATTTGTAGAATTAATAAGCTTCCCATATACCTCTGCCTAAATTTGAGTTATCCTATATTACCATTCTTTACCATTTCTTCTACTTTTTCTAAATTAATAATTATGACACACATGGTTCATTTTCCACCCATCACTTAAGCCTCATACCCCACTTCCATGACAATAAAACCCTGATTTTTTCTCAAGTAACCATAGACTCATTGATCTATCCCAGTCCCCAACAATGAATCATGAGTCGCCTAAACCAGTCATGGTAGTCCTATTCTACTTTGGCATAGACTGTTATACAGTAAACATGTCATCTGATTTTTTTCAAGGGAAGGGAAAATTAACTAAAACATTTCCCATCTCAAATAAAAAGACCAAGTCTTAGAAGTAACTAATGTTTGGTACCTGTCTCTTCCTTCCTTCTTGGAACATGACTTTAAAGATACAATGCTCAGAGCTGTGGCAGCTATCTTGCAACAATGAGGTGACATTCATGAAGACTAAAAGTCAACTCGATGAGAATAGTACAGTGGAAAGACAGGAAGATGTAAATCCTGATGACATCATTGAGCCAGTGAATAAGCCTGGAACTGCCCACTTCCGATGCTCTTATTAAGTAAACAATAGATATTCTTATGGTTTAGGCTATTGTTAGTTAGGTTTTCCTTTATTAACAGCCAAATGAAATCATAGCTCTTTCAATTATTTTATTTATGAATGTGTTTGTGAGGACAAATATGTTTTTCTTTTATGTAGAAGAACATTCTGGATAAGAAAAGAGAAGGAAAGAAGGAGAGAAGGAAGGGAGAAACAAACTCAGCTAACTTATGGATGAAATAATCCTGGAAGTGGAGTAAATTACAGGAAGGATAAAGAAGCAAATATATACATATTTTTTTCCAATATCTTACCTAGTCTCAACTTCCTCCAATTTATCTTTATCTGAACATTCCACTAGTACATAAAGATCATAAAGTAAGCCACTTCTTTGATAAATCTGTTACAGTGATTTCATACCATCACACTGTAAAACCTTTAATGACTTCTCATAATCTACCAGATAATGTTCATCTAGTTAGCATTCAAAGATTCTAAAATCCAGTCACACCAATCCATTGAATTTATCTCCTACTCTTTCCTAATCTAAATCTTCCCACTCAAATAAAAACAAATAAATAAGAACCAACTGTCCTTACTGTTCTCTTATTCTTTATTATATCTAAGCCTTGATCTCCCCATTCCAAGTTGCTGGATAATCTAATAGAGAAAGTAAGTAGGTATTTAAAACACTAGCAAAGCAGAGGGCAGAGAGAGAAAGAGAGATTCAACTATAATGGATTTATCCAGAATTTTGCAACCAGAAAACTAAAATAAACTGTTTAATTTCATCATGCATGCATGTTTTGTGCTTACAGTTTTAGAATTGTTTTATTTTGAATTGCATATGGTATACACACATCATAAATTTTCTTCTAAAAGTTAAATCAGGCCCTGACCGTTTAGAACACATCTTCTCTCCTCCCATCTAAATCTGGCTCCATCCCTTGAAACCAAGTCAAAATCTAACCTTCTCCAAGTAACCTTTCCAGACCACAGTTGGCTCCTTTTTTTGGATGAATTTTTACAGTTTTTAGATCCAAGTTTTCTCTTAAATATATATAATATATTTGTTTACACTGCAAACTGATCTATGTAAGTTATAGCTTACCTCTCTTATTAGAATCAGAGTTTCCTACTCACCAGTAAATCCTTAGAATATACTGTACTTTTTTTCAGTCTCCCACATCACAGCTAGAACAGCAAGAATGCAATGAACACTTGTTGAATCTGAAGAGTACAGACCCTTGACCTACCAGTTTATGTGACCGAGGTGCAGATGACTGTTTGAATATAAATTCTTTATGTTTCAAGAGTTAACAGCAATTTATTGGGTCAAAGATAAATCCTGGATTAAGCTAGAAAGTAGGATACTATAATCAGCATCAATAAATGAAGACCCAAATCCTCTTTCGAGAAGTTCTGCAGGACTCTATCAATTTTAACCATATGCTCCTTGCAAAGTCTTTCCTAACAGGCAAGGGAGGATAACACAAGAACTCCTTCCTAACACAAGAACTTACTGGGTCAGACATTAACCATCGCCACCCAGTCCCACTCCTCCCCTTTCACCCAGCATCACTGCTATCCCCATCGCCAAATCAAAAATGCATATTCTGGGCTTCCCTGGTGGCGCAGTGGTTGAGAGTCCGCCTGCCGATGCAGGGGACACGGGTTCGTGCCCCGGTCCGAGAAGATCCCACATGCCGCGGAGCGGCTGGGCCCGTGAGCCATGGCCGCTGAGCCTGCGCGTCCGGAGCCTGTGCTCCGCAACGGGAGAGGCCACAACAGTGAGAGGCCCGCGTACCGCAAAAAAAAAAAAAAAAAAAAAAAAAGCATATGCTTTAAATCAGAATTTAGAACGGCAACGAATAGCACTTATGCCATACCAAAATTGATTGCCATCACATGCCTACTTCCTCGCTGCCTATGACAGTCTGCTACCTGCCTCAGTGACAAAAATTGGCAGCCAGCATGCTTCTTCCTCCACTTCAGTGTTAGTGAGCTCTCCTGCTCCCTGCCTGTTTGGAAATCATAGCCAGCTGCCTCCAAAATGTCAAAGGGAAGGGAGTAGGAACTCTGGCACCCTACTTTTAAAAGGGTGCCAGTCCACGTTACCCCAAATCAATTAAATCAGAATTATTTTAGGGTGGTGGGATCACACACACACACACACACACACACACACACACGCACACACGCATACTCTCCCTTACTTACTTTCTTAAAGCTTCCCAGATAATTTAAGTGAGCAGTCAGTGTTGCAACCAGCTGACTCAGGACTTCCGGCTCTGCCTTAGATCACCTGACCAGTGAGATCCAACTCCCTGTCACTTCATTGGTAGATCTTATTTTCTAGCCTCTGCTCTTTAAATAATGAAAATAAAAGGTCCTTTGAAGAGTTATCCTTCCCCAAATTTCATCATTCATCAGTAGCTGATCTAAGTACAGAGTAAAGAGGCTCTCAGACCAGGCTCCTAACTTGTCAACTATGAGTCTTGCATGTTTTATACAAGAATACGGCTCTCCCTTCAAAGAACTAACACAGGGCTTCGCTTCCCTGGTGGCGCGGTGGTTGAGAGTCCGCCTGCCGATGCAGGGGACACGGGTTTGTGCCCCGGTCCGGGAAGATCCCACATGCCGCGGAGCGGCTGGGCCCGTGAGCCATGGCTGCTGAGCCTGCGCGTCCGGAGCCTGTGCTCCGCAATGGGAGAGGCCACAACAGTGAAAGGCCCGCGTACCGCTTAAAAAAAAAAAAAAAACTAACACAAAAGATTTGCTTTTTAAGTTCATGCCAGAGAATGTACTTCTCTGATATCTAAATGCACCTTCTCTTATATCAGAAGCCTGGCTAAAAGTGACGCCATCAAGATGGCAACATAAATCATTCCCAACTTCAGTCCTTCTCACAAAACACCATGGGCAACCAT
Source organism: Physeter macrocephalus (assembly GCF_002837175.3). Taxonomy (NCBI): domain Eukaryota; kingdom Metazoa; phylum Chordata; class Mammalia; order Artiodactyla; family Physeteridae; genus Physeter; species Physeter macrocephalus. The sequence goes on from NC_041233.1 coordinate 50,085,996, forward strand.
CCATAGACATGGCACCACTGTGAAAATCCCAGAAACTGGGGTTGAGGCTAAAGCATACTCCTGGACCACAGAGACTGAGAAGGACTGCTTTTGAAGTGTCAAGGGGCACTCTGACAATGTCACCCCTCCCCTAGGCCAGCATAGCACTGCACCAAGAGGACTCCCCTAGGACTACAGTTTTTCCAGTGGGAAAAGAGAGCCCAAGGTGGATATCCAGCTCCCCCAGCATTGCAGGATTCTTCCCAGGAGGCTCACTCAGTTCTCATCTCGCAGGGACCACTGGGGGGATCTTCAGGGCTCAACCACTGGGGATCAGATAGAGACGGAGAAGGGGAGCAGGGCTTCCAGCAACCAGTCTCCATTCTTGGCAGACCATGTTCCTGCTTGCAGCAGTGCCAGAGCAGAGATCTCAGCCAGCAGTTCTGACCATCTGCAGAGCCGAGCCAGTGGCTGATCCCAATCTAAAATAATTCTGATTTAATGGATGGGGGTCATCCGTTAACATAATAAAAGCCATATATGACAAGCCCACAGCTAACATCATACTCAGTGGTGACAGATTGAAAGCTTCTCCTCTAAGATCAGGAACAAGACAAGGGTGCCCACTCACCAGTCTCACCACTCATGTTCAACATAGTACTGGAAGTCCTACTCAGAGTAATCAGGCAAGAAAAAGAAATAAAAGGAATCCAAATTAGAAAGGAAGAAGTGGGAATTCCCTGGCAGTCCAGTGGTTAGGACTCCAAGCTTCTGCTACAAGTGGCAGGGGTTCGATCCCTGGTGGGAGAACTAAGATCCCACATGCGGCTCAGCAGGGCCAAAAAATAAAATAAATAAATAAATAAATAAAAGGGTGCCAGTCCATGATGTGAAAGGAAGACTATATTCTCTTCCAAATGTGGACACTGCCTGTTTCCTTTATTGTAGTCATTAGCTGATGTCGTTGGCAGTGAACACACCAAGTAAGCTTTTCCAGGATGAGCCTGTAGACTTGGAAATAAATCTTCCAAAACAAAAAGTCAAACTTCTAATCGTTTCTGTTTGTACCCACACATCCACCAACACACTTCATTTTTTTAAATATTTTTTTAACCAAGCAAGTCAAATTCATACTCCCTTCTGTCCCGTTACAAATAGCAAGTCATTTAGATTTCTACTTCTCCTTTTGGCCTATTTTCTTTCTCTTCTCAATTTACAAAAACAAAACAAAACAAAAACAACTTTTTTTGTCACCAGTCATTACTACATTTCCCATTTTCCCTTTTCTGTTCTCTGGCTCGTTTTTCCTGTCCTCTTCCTGAACAACAGAAATTTTAAAAAGTGAACTGTGGGTAATCTATAATTGAAGTTTTAAGGTCAGTATATTAAAACTGGATATGAATAGATCCAATAGATCATTTATTTCTTTATAAATCTGAATACAGATGTATTTAGTATTCATTACAAAGTGTTTTAAGGAGAAATGTAAAATTTTTTCTCAGGAAACATTTTGGAAGGCTGCATACTCATTTTATGCCAATATCATGTTATGATATGACAATAAATATGAACTACTATAAACTCTTTTCTACTGGTTTCATTGACATGAGTTTAACAGGAAATCCAGAGCTCCAACTTCAATCAATTCCAGTATCAAATGTCTGATTATCATATGCTCTACTTAATGAGTAACTAGCTAGAGAGTAAGATGTCAGCCTGATTGCAGCATGATATGTACAAAGCAGACCACTGCATTTTCTACTTTTAACACAGTTAAAGAGTAACAAATATGTTTTAAAAGTCCACGGAAAAATACCACATAGCTAGGAGAATTGAAAAACTAAATGCTTCTAGTTACAGGTTAAGTTACTCTCAAGGGTCTGGGCTTGATTTTTCCTTAGGATCTCTCTTTAAGATCTCTATTTAGGATCTCTATTTAAGCCATGATTGTCTAGCGTGAGGACAAAGCCAAACAGATTCAAGCATACCCATGATTTTTATTATGCTCTTCCTCAGAATTAATCAAGATTTGAGTCCCAGTTCTATCACTCAAGAGCTACATGATATTTAGAATGCTTTTCAGTCTCAGTTTTCCTATTTCCTATAAAATAGAGATAATAACCTATTTCACAGGGCTGTTGTAGGAATTAAATGAGAGAATCTATATGAAATATCTATTTCAGCGCCTAGAATCTAGTGAATTTCCTTCGAACCTCTCCCTATCTCTAAACATTCTTACTATTGCAAGCCAGTAGGGATGTATATGGGAGCATCCCTTCCATTCCTTTACAGCAATGAGTTGAATGAGTATCTTACTGTTTATAAGTGTTCTTGCAAAATATATTGTTTTGTGTGAAGGTAATTTTCATTTCTATAAATAGTATTATATATCTCATTCTAGTTTTATTCTATTTCCATTTTGGCTTCGGCTTGGAGGAGCTCTTTAATTCTTGTTATTGTGGTTTGGGAAAAGCATAAAATCTGCTAAATATTAGCCCTTCACAGCTCCTTTTCAAAGGCAAATTCAAAAGCAAGATTTTCTAAGTCAGGTATGCCCAAACTTGCTTGAAACAACTTTATCTGAAGAGATGAGATATAGATGCAAGGCAAAGACATGATTGTAAAGGTGCAGACTTTTTTTTAATCATAGGTCTTTTTTGGGTTTTTTTGTGGAGGTGGGAGGGTGGGGTGGATGCCCCAGGTGCACAGGGTTGAGTTAATCATATTCTCCACTTCATGGCCCATTATCATCATTGGTCTGTGCAAGGCCTCGCCCTTATTTTATTTATTTCCTTTAACCCCTATTCCTCATGCCTTTCTCCTTCATCCCTCATAGGCAACCATGCCAATGAGTTGAATAGATATCTTTTTGGTTGTTAAGTGCACTTACAAAATATATTGTTTTGCGTAAAGATAATTGTAATTTACTTTAATAGTATTTGGCTATATATTTCTATTTCTTTTTTTTCACTCTACACTATGCTTTTAAGTTCATCTATACTGCCATGTGTAAATCTGCTTAGCTATTTCTGATTATTGCCTTGTTCTATGGTGTGGAACCACCACACCTAGCCTCTGTCCCAGTAATGGACGCTCAAGGGAGCATCCGACCACCTACCACTACAAATAATGCTGAAATTAAAATTCTTAAATGAGTTCCCACATTTACCTATGTGAAATTTCCTTGGCATACATATCTGGGAGCAGAGTTATATATTAATGTATATAATATATAATTTTATATATTATACTTGATAAAATTTTAATTTTATCAAGTACTGCTGGATTACACCTGTCTACTGGTACCAGCTGTCCCTGAGAGTTCCTGTAACTCCAAATTTGGCATGATATAGCTTTCTAAGAAATAGAAACTGATATCTCATCATTTTAATTTGAATTTCTCTGATTTTGATGCATTTAAGCATTTCTTAATTTGCTTATTGGAGTTCCCTGCACTGTAAGTTAGGCAAGTTCATGTTCATATCCTTTGCACATTTTCTTATTAGAATTGTTGTCTTAGTCTCCAGAGCATTATCTGTTATGGAAACTTGTCAAATGTTTCATGCCATGGAAACATAAGGGTCTTTTTTTTTTTTTTTTGCAGTACGCGGGCCTCTCACTGTTGTGGCCTCTCCCGTTGTGGAGCACAGGCTCCGGACGCGCAGGCTGAGCGGCCATGGCTCACGGGCCCAGCTGCTCCGCGACATGTGGGATCTTCCAGGACGGGGGCACGAACCCGTGTCCCCTGCATCGGCAGGCGGACTCTCAACCACTGCGCCAACAGGGAAGCCCCATAAGGGTCATTTTTAATTAAAATACCATGATCCCTCTAGTAAGCCAAATATGCACGAAATAATGCTTTCCAGCTTTACTTTGAGGAATTTGGGTTGCTAAAGGCAAAAAAGAGGACAAAACTAAAGAAACATCATTCAAAATTTCATTCCTCGTAGTAAAAACAGCTATAAGTTATGGTATTAGTACGATGTTTGTACTAAGAGCCATATCAATAAAACTGATACTTTCCTCTTAGAAAGAAAGCATTTAGCAAAATTTATTTATCAAATAACACTATTGAATTCTGAATATCTGGAATATAGCTGTGGAAGGCAATTACTATCACATACCCAGTTTAGAAGATACTTCACTCTACAGTTGCTTAAAAGCACTGAAATTATGAGTCACCTCGTAACTCTATATCTTATACAGGCAGTGGATACGCACATGATAGCTTTATGTATTTAACACTGAAACCTCATGCTGCAGGGAGAGAGTTTATGATTGACAATTATTTTGTGAACCTGTGATGTGAAATGGAAAAGGTGTGGTGGATTTAGTAATGATGGAGTACCAGCTATATTAGAGCAAGGGATGTGCTGCTATGCAAATAAAAGAAACGGTGTCTAAACACAGATCCAGAGCTCAGCGGGTAATCTACACATACCTCTGGGTCTTCACTCAGCATTGAAGAAAATAGTGAATTGTGCCAATGATTAAGGGCAGCTAATAAATACTTCAAGTTTGCAATGAGAAGAAATATTTCATTTTTTTATTTATTTTTAACATCTTTATTGGAGTATAATTGCTTTACAATGGTGTGTTAATTTCTGCTTTATAACAAAGTGAATCAACTATACATATACATATATCCCCATATCTCTTCCGTCTTGCGTCTCCCTCCCTCCCACCCTCCCTATCTCAGCCCTCTAGGTGGTCATAAAGCACCGAGCTGATTTCCCTGTGCTATGTGGCTGCTTCCCACTAGCTATCGATTTCACCTTTGGTAGCGTATATATGTCCATGCCACTCTCTCACTTTGTCCCAGCTTACCCTTCCCCCTCCCCGTGTCCTCAAGTCCATTCTCTAGTAGGTCTGCGTCTTTATTCCCTTCCTGCCCCTAGGTTTTTCATAACCTTTTTTTTTTTTTGGCTGCGTTGGGTCTTCGTTGCTGCGCGCGGGCTTTCTCTAGTTGCGGCGAGCAGGGGCTACTCTTCGTTGTGGTGTGCGGGCTTCTCATTGAGGTGGCTTCTCTTGTTGCGGAGCACAGGCTCTAGGCGCGCAGGCTTCAGTAGTTGTGGCACGAGGACTCAGTAGTTGTGGCTCGTGGGCTCTAGAGCACAGGCTCAGTAGTCAGTTCAAGTTATCCATGATCAAACCGGTCAGAGATTATTATTAATAATTTTAATATGCTTTATTTTTTTAATTAATTTATTTTATTTATTTATTTTTGGTTGCGCTGGGTCTTCATTGCTGCATGCAGGCTTTCTCTAGTTGGCGGCGAGCGGGGGCTACTCGTGCGGTGCGCGGGCTTCTCACTGCTGTGGGTTCTCTTGCTGCGGAGCATGGGCTCTAGGTACGTGGGCTTCAGTAGTTGTGGCTAGCGGGTTCTAGAGCGCAGGCTCAGTAGTTGTGGTACACGGGCTTAGTTGCTCCATGGCATGTGGGATCTTCCCGGACCAGGGAGCAAACCCGTGTCCCCTGCATTGGCAGGCGGATTCTTAACCACTGCACCACCAGGGAAGTCCCTATGCTTTATTTTTTAATGCTAATAGATTTTAAGGCTAAATTTGGTGATTTGCATACGCTCTAAAAATCCATTAAATGGTCTGTGGACATCAAAAGTTAGAGAAACACAGTTTGATGGTAAGCTATGGTGAGAGAGTGTTTTACTCTGTGCCTCTGGGTAGCACTGATTTACAACTAGCATTCAAGGCTTCAGACAGGAATCAAAAGGAGAGACTCTTTCTCTTCCTAGGTATGAGTCACGGAAACGGGTATTATTACTATACTGTACTGTCTATTTTTTTAAACAAGAAAACTGTAATTTGGGTAAGTAAAATGAGCAGAGTCATATAGATTGTACACACGAGAAGCAGGCCTAACTCAGGTTTTCTCACCCCTAATTCAGACTCTGTTTTACACCATTCCTTCTCAGAATTGGAGCCTTTAGGGTGCATTTGGTATAGTGCAATGCTTTCGTTATTTAAACCATCAACTTAAAGGAATACTCACCTGGAACTCTAACTGGGTTGAGGACTACTAACTAACTGAACTTCTGACATCACACCTAGGTGCTAGTTGTCCAGCTTTCATTGAGAAACTTCCTGCTACCCTGCAAAATTTTCTTCTTCCTGCCTCCTTGAAAGAGCATTCGATGCAGCTCAAAGCAGTGCATGTTTGAGTCCAGAGCCCTCTCTATTCTAATGGCACCCTATTCCCCAGACTATGTGCCAAGCACCAATTTCTCTCCCTACCCCACAACTTGCCTCCCCTCCCCCACTTCACTTTCAGACCTGGACATAAGGAAGCAACTGAACGCTTTTTTTATATTTCTTTTTAAGCCTTAAACCAACATTGCACTTTGTAGTTGGGCTGAAGGTTCATATTCGTGCTATTTGCCAGTCTCTAAAAATGAGTAAAGCCATTTCCACTAGATGGCTGTCTTTACCAAGAACTGTAAGAGCCATGCCAGCTTGTAGCAATTTGCAAATTTTAAAGCCTACCTTTTACAGAGAAGTATATATATATATATATATATATATATATATATATATATATATATATATATATATATATGCAGCCATTTAGTAGACTTACTAATACAAAGCTTTTATCTATGATTCCATTTTTTTTAGACACCACTTTGGAAAAAGTCAATAAATGTTAAAAACGTAATGTGCTTTTAAAAAATAGAGAAATTATTTTTGTTTCTGGTTGAATTTTTTCTCCTTTTAATTGAACCTATAGTATTGTGTAAATTTAAGGTGTACAACATGTTAATTTGTTATATTTATATATTGTAATATGAGTGGCATTTTAGCAATAATTAACACCTCTATCACATTACATAATTATTTCTTTTTAGTGGTTGGATCAATTAAGTTCTAGTCTCTTATCAAGTTTGTTGATTATAATACAATATTGTTGTCTATATTCACTAGACTATGCTAATGCACAAATTTCTAGGACTTATTTACTACTCACTGCAAGTTTGTAGCCTTAAACAACATCTGAAAATTTTCATAAAGAAATAAGGAGTTTTATCCAAAAGAAAGACTGAAAGACCCATATAAAAATTATCTCTTTGTAATTGTTGTTCATATTCTCAGATCAAAAAGTACTTGTTGATTATAAAAATTAAGTGTTTGATATTTGGGAGAAAAGATTGGCTACTGCTATTTATAGTTGACATTAGTGTTGTATTTTTTCCCATAAAGATACTTTTAAGTTAAAACATAATCCATTGAGTAGAATTTATCATATGCTACAATTTCTACTCTGATCATCAATGAGATTGTTTCTTCCCCCTCACATGCTTTGTTATTTATTAGTATTTGATAATTTGTTATTTGATTAGTAGAAAAATTGAGCACCTTGAAAACTTCTTATTGAAGTATAACATAACTAAAGAAAAGTGCACAAATTGTAAGCGTACAGCTCGATAAATTTTCACAAAGTGAAATGAATATAAATGTTTTTGTGCAATTGTAGATTTTATCTTTTTAGATTCTATTTTCTATTTGTTTGGCTACACCCAAGTAATCTGCGCCTAGATCAAGACTTAGAGTACTACAGCCACCCAGAAGCCCATTATTCTCCCCCCTGATTACCTGCCCAAGATGGTGACTATAACCCTGACTTCTAATGCTATTAGACTTTTGCCTGTTTTTGAAACTTATATGAATCTTCTCAATTCTTTTGCTTTCCATTGTGTTTGTGGGTCTCATCCACGTTGTTTTCACTGCTGTGAAATACCACAACTTTTTATTCATTCTATTATTAATGGACACATGTGTTTTCTAGTTTGGAACTATCATGAATAGTGCTTCTATGAAGTTCTTGAGCCAAAATGTGTATGCATTTCTTGGGATGGGGATATACCTAGAAGTGAGATTGCTGGGTCGTGGGATTTGCATATGTTCAGCTTTGCTGGACATTGCCAGTTTTCTGAAATGGTTGTAACCATCTACACTCTCACCAGCAGGGTATAAGTGTTCCAATGCTCTAGTTCTTCCCCAGCATTTGGTAGTCAGTCCTCTTATATTGTAGCCATTCTGATAAGTAAGCGTGATATCTCATTGTGGTTTTAAATTGCATTTCCTACTGAAATTGTTTATATGCTTATGGGTTAAGAACATTACAATCTTTTGTTCATTTTTCTATAGCTTTTTATATCCTTTTTAAAATTAATGTGTAGGAGTTCTTCATATATCTGAGGCTTGTCAAATCGGTGGTCAGATATAAATATATTGTAACCATCTCTTCCCACTCTGGGGCTTGACTTTTTACTCTATAGTGGTATCTTTGATGAAAAAAATCAAATTTATCATTTTTTTTAAGATTTATATATTTATATATTTATTTATTTATTTATCTTTGGCTGCGTTGGGTCTTTGTTGCGACGTATGGGCTTCTCATTGTGGTGGCTTCCCTTGTTGCGGAGCACGGGCTCTAGGCACATGGGCTTCAGTAGTTGCAGCACGCAGGCTCAGTAGTTGTGGCTCGCGGGCTCTAGAGCGCAGGCTTAGTAGCTGTGGCACACGGGCTTTGTTGCTCAGCAGCACGTGGGATCTTCCCGGACCAGGGATTGAACCCGTGTCCCCTGCATTGGCAGGCGGATTCTTAACCACTGTGCCCCCAGGGAAGTCCCTATCATTTTTTTTCTTTATGGTTAGCACATTCTTTGAGTCCTGTTTTTAAAACTCTTTGCCAGTTCCAAATTCATGAATATATTACTATATGATTTCTTCTTGGAGATTTATTATTTAACCCTTTATATTTAGATATAATCCACCTGCAATTGCTTTTTGTGTATGGTGTGAGGCAAGGACAAAAACTCATTTTTTCATACAGATATCAAGCTGTCCCAGCACTATTTATTTAAATGACCATCATTTCACTACTATACTACAGTTTCATCTTTGTCACAATTAGGTAAATATGTATATAAATATATATATATATAGGTTTGTTTCTGGACTTTCTATTCTCTTTCCTTTTTTCTATTTTTCTCTCCTTGGGCCCATTATGTTCATTACTGTAACAATATAACAAGTCTTGATATCTGGTAGTGTAAGTCCCTAAGCCTTGTTCTTCAAGCTTCTATTAACTGCTGTTGGTCTTTTGCATTTCCAGATAAATCTTAGAATCAACTTGTCAATTTCTACAGGGAGAATGAAAACAACAGCTGGGATTGTTATTGGAATTGGATTAAGTCAATAAGTCAGTTTGGTGGAAAATTGATATCTGTGGTGGCTTTATAATGTGTCAATTTAGGTAAGCAAAACTACATGTCCCAGAATTCCCTTCCCTGATTGCTTTTTGGTTAGAGTGAGCCATGGGAGATTTTTTTTGCCTGAGATTTGGAGGGCAGAAGTGAAGCAGCAGACATGATTTTCATGTTCAGAATTCCAGAGCAGGCATCGTTAGAGCTCATGAACAGTGCCACTTATCTTTTGGCTCACTTTGCTGGTATAGGAACAGCAGTCAGGCCTATAATTGCTCCAGCTTCCTCTGAATCCTCTTACAGCTTCTCTGACTCCTTGGTAGTGGGCACCAGTATCTCCTGCAGGACACCCACATCACCAAGATTGGAGGCAGTGAGAGCTGAGCTCACTCATGTGTCCTCATGTGTTCCAGCTTTTCTTTGCTCTACCACTTTATATCCATCCTCCTTTCTTAGCCTGCCATACAGATTTCAAGCTCCAGCATGAGACCCAAAGACAACAGCTTTACAGAGACTCTTTTTTTTTTTTAAACTTCAATCATTCTTTGGCAAAGACTAGTCCTTTGTTTTATTAATTTATTTATTTATTTTTGCTGTGTTGCGTCTTCGTTTCTGTGCGAGGGCTTTCTCTAGTTGTGGCAATTGGGGGCCACTCTTCATCGTGGTGCGCGGGCCTCTCACTATCGCGGCCTCTCTTGTTGCAGAGCACAGGCTCCAGACGCGCAGGCTCAGTAGTTGTGGTTCACAGGCCTAGTTGCTCCGCGGCATGTGGGATCCTCCCAGACCAGGGCTCGAACCCATGTCCCCTTCATTAGCAGGCAGATTCTCAACCACTGTGCCACCAGGGAAGCCCTAAAAAGACTCTTTGACCAATTCCCACACTGTGTAAGGTCAAATTCTTATCACAAATCTCATATATATATACATATATATACATGTATGTATATATATTATATGTATATATAATATGTGTGTATTTATTTATTTATCTTGTCTTAGTGATTCTGCTTTTCTGGTTGATCCCTGATTGATATAGCATTTTTACAAATTGGGTCTTCCAATTCATGAACATGATATAGACTCCTATTAATTTGATCATTTTTAATTTCTTTCAGTAATGATTTGTAGTTTTTTGATAGGGTGGTCTTGCCCATATTTCATTATATTTATTGTCAGATATCTGATGTGTTTTTTATGCAATTATAGATTTTATCTTTTAAAATTTTATTTGCTATAGTTTGTGACTGGTATATAAAAACACAAATTGATGGGCTTCCCTGGTGGCGCAGTGGTTGAGAGTCCACCTGCCGATGCAGGGGACATGGGTTCGTTCTCCGGTCCGGGAAGATCCCACATGCCGCGGAGTGGCTGGGCCCATGAGCCATGGCTGCTGAGCCTGCGCGTCCGGAGCCTGTGCCCCGCAACGGGAGATGCCACAACAGTGAGAGGCCCGCGTACCGCAAAAAAAAAAAAAAAAAAAAAAAAAAAAAAAAAACACACAAATTGACTTTTACATTTTGATCATGTATCCTGCAACCTTGCTTAAATTCAGTTATTTGTTTTAATATTTCATGAAGTCTTTTGGATTTTCTACACACGTAACCATATCATCTGAGTTTAATGTGTTTCCTTCTTCCTTTTCTTGACTCTTTTGGACTGGCTCAGACCTCCAATACAATGTTGAGTGATAAAAGGTAAGCTTGTCTCATTGCCCAGATCAAGAGGGTGTTTCTAAATACTCACTCTTAAGGATTATGTTTTCTCTAGGTTTTTTTGTAGATATTCTTTTTTTTTCTTTTAATATTTACTTATTTATTTGGCTGTGCTGTGTCTTAGTTGCAGCACACAGGATCTTCATTGCTGCATGTGGCATCTTTAGTTGTGGCATAGGGGATCTTGTTCCCTGTCCAGGGGTCAAACCCAGGCCCCCTGTACTGGGAGCGCGGAGTTTTAACCACTGGACCACCAGGGAAGTCCCTTAGATATTCTTTATCAGACAAAATAAATTTCTTCTATTCTATTTGCTAAGAGTTTTTTTTTAACTTTTTCTTTTATATTGGAGTATAGCTGATTAACAATGTTGTGATAGTTTCAGGTGCACAGCAAAGAAACTCTATTTGCTAAGAGTTTTTAATCATGAATGATTACTGCATGATCAAATGCTTTTTCTGTATCTACTGACTCCATCATGTGAGTTTCCTCTTTTTTCTGTTAATATGGTGATTTACACTGATTAATTTTCATTTAAAGCCAATTTGGTCATGATATATCATCCTTTTTATATATTGATGGGTTCAATGTGCTAATATTTTGTTTAGGATATTTATATATCTGTTCTTGAAAGAGATTGGACTCTAATTTTCATTTCTTAAATGTCCTTTTCAAGCTTCAGTACCAAAAGTTATGCTAGCCTCTTAACATAAGTTAGAAGTGTTCCATCTTTTTCCCTTCTCTGGAGGGTTTGTATAAAATTAATATTTCTTCCTTAAATATTTGGAAGAATCACCCATAAGGCCATGTAGGCATGAAGATGTCTTTATTGGAAACTTTTTAAATTACAGAATCAACTTATTTAGATACGAGACTATACAACATGGGTTGTATACATTTATTATATTTTTAATGTCTGTAAGATCTGTAGGAGTTTCTTTTTATTCCTGATATTGGAATTTTGTGCTTTCTCTCTTTTTTTCCTTGACTTATCTTGATAAGTCTGTCAAATTTATTAGTCTGTTCAAAGATCCAATTTTTTTGTTCTGTTTGTTTTCTCTATTGTGCATTTGTTATATATTTAATTATTTCTGCTCTTATCTTTATTTACTTTCTACTCTTGTAGATTTATTGATATTTTGCTGTTGTTTTCTCATTTTTCAAGATAAATATTTAGATTCTTTATTTTCAGTCTTCCTTCTTTTCTGATTATGCATTTAAAGCTATATATTTCCCTATAAACACAGCATTAGTAGCAGCTATGGTTATTAATATGTTATATTTTCATTATCAGTCAATTCAAAATACTTTCTAGTTTCCATCATGATTTTTTACTTGAGCCATGACTTATTTAAAATTACACTGCTTAATTTCTTTAAAGTTGAGGGTTTTCTAGTTACCAGTTTTTGATTTCTAACTGAATTCACTATGTTCGAAGAACATATTCTGTATTATTGCAAACCTTTGACATTTTTATCACACATGCTTTATGATCCAGCATATGGTCAATTTTGATAAATGTTCCACATGCATTTGAAATGAATGTGTATTATGTTGTTGTGTGTAGTGTTCTATGTATGTCAGTTGTTTTGTAAATCATGTTGTTCAAATCTTTATGCTTACTTATATTTTGTCTGCTTGTTCTAACAGGTGTTGAGAGATCCACGTTAAAGTGTTTCACTGTGACTGTGGATTTTCCTATTTCGCCTTTTAGTTCTGTCAAATTTTTGCTTCATGTACTTTGAAGCTATGTTATTGAGTATATATAAATCTAAAATTGTTGGGCTTCCCTGGTGGCGCAGTGGTTGAGAGTCCGCCTGCCGATGCAGGGGATACGGGTTCGTGCCTCGGTCTGGGAGGATCCCACATACCGCGGAGTGGCTGGGCCCGTGAGCCATGGCCGCTGAGCCTGCGCGTCCGGAGCCTGTGCTCCGCAACGGGAGAGGCCACAGCAGTGAGAGGCCCGCGTACCGCAAAAAAAAAAAAAAAAAAAAAATCTAAAATTGTTATATCTTCATGAAGCATTCACGTCTTTAAAATTATTAAATGTTTCTCTTTACTCCTAGTAATATTTCTTGCTGTAACGTGTTCTTGTCTGATATTGATGTAGCTTCGTCAGTTTTTATTTCATTAATTCTTTTTAATCCTTTTAGATTCACATTTTCTGTGTTCTTATATCAAGGTATGTTTCTTGTAAGCAGCATATAATAGGATTCTGTTTTCTAACCAATATGACAATCTTTTCATTGAAATATTTAGTTCATTTACATTTAATGTAACTAAATGTACACTTAATTAATGCATAATATTAAAATATGTTTACTATCTTATTACTTGTTTTACATCTCACCCAGATGGTTTTTATCTTTCATTTCTTATCTTCTTTTGGTTTAGTTAAATAATGCTATATTATTATTATTATTAAATAATGCTATATTTTCCATCTATTATTTAGTTATACTTTTTAAGCTATTCTCTTAGTGGTTAGCCTAAATACTATAATTTATTACCACATGTACTGATTTCCTAAGGCAGCCATAACTAAGTACTACAAGCTAGATGGCTTAAAACAACAGAAATGCATTCTGTCATAGTTCTGGAGGCTAGAAGTCCAAAACTCAAGGTGTCAGAAGGGTTGGTTCTTTCTGAGGGCTCTGAGGGAGAACTATTCCATGCCTCTCTTCTAGATTCTGGTGATAGCCAGCAATACTTGGCATTCCTTGGTTTATAGATGCATCATTCCAATCTCTGCCTACATCTTCATATGACATTCTTCCTATGTCTCTGTGTTGTCATGTGGCTGTTTTCTTATAAGAACACCATACTGGAGTATGACCTTATCTCTACTTCACTAATAATTCTCCAATGACCCTATTTTCAAATAAGATCATTCTGAGTATCTGGGGTCAGCATTTCACATATCTTTTTGGAGGAACACAATTTAACCCACCACACAGTCTAAAATTAATTATTACTTTTATTACTTCCCTGACAATGCTAAGACTTTAGAACACTTTAATTCCATTTACCATTTCCTGTCTGCTGTGTTATTGTTATCGTGGTGGATTTAATTCCACATATTTTAAAATTGCAAAGAACATTACTGTTGTTTTATACACTCAGAATCCATTCATGTTTATCTATATATTTAGCTTTTTCACTACCCTTCACTTTTTTTCCACATTTTCTTTTTCTGTCTTGCAGCATTTGCTCGAGTTATGTATATGATAGACCTGTTTGCTATGTCCTATCTGTCACTGGTGAAATTCTCTTTTTCTTAATCTAGTTCTTCCTTCTTTTTCTCTATTTTCTTGAATATATTTACCATAATTATATTAAAAATTTTACTGATATCTATAATTCTGAATCACCTGTCTGGTTTTTCCCTTATGTTTTTGGTTATTGTGTCCTATTTCTTGGCATGCCTAGTACTCTTTAGTTGACAGTCAGATATTGTGTTGAAAAGTTGTAGAAATTCTGGATGATGAGGGAATCTCTAGAGAGGATTCACCATTTCATCTGCTAGGTAGGTAGAGTTAGGGCTGGTCACCTTAATCCACTCACAGACTGAGCTAACTCAAGGTTATGCTGCAGTTTTACTAAAGCTTTTTCTACCTCTTTATCACTCCCACCATAGAGCATAGCCTGCAAAGTTCCAACTAAAAGCCTGACTAGTTCCCCAGGGCCCTTCTCCCATGGCTTGTCTTGAACTCTAATCCTTGACTGCTAAGTAGCCTGGGACAGCCAGAAACCCCACTCTGCTTTTCAGAAACTTTCTGCCTCCTATATTTTACAGCTTCAGAATTCAGCAAAACGCTTAAAAAAAAAAACCTGACCAGTTGAGTTCATTTTTCTACCCCTCCAGGCTCTAATTTGTGTTGCTTTAGACCCACAGGATTACCAGATGCTCTGATGGTTTTTCTGCCTTCCAGCAGCTGTCCTTTGCCCAAGACTTTTATTGCATGTTCAGCCACATTCCTTGAGCCCAGAATTGTGAAATACCCTTTGGAAAAACATGTCTGCAGAATGTTAGTTCAGCTCTCCGTGGTTTTCTCCTCTCCAGAATCTTGACCTCTCAAGTTCTAAGTTGTTTATCAGCTTTCCAATACCCATAAAGAGATTTTATTTGTTTTTGTTTTATCCAACTTCTCTCTTGTTATTCTGAAAGGATACATTTTTCTGACATAAGTTACTCTACCATGCTAAAAGTAGAAGTCCCAACCACAGAGTTTTAGAGCTTTCCCTTCAGTGAAGCTATTGATTTTGCTTAAGGAAGTTAGATTGCTGAATAAGAGAATTTTTCTCTCTTTTTTTTACTCAGGTATATGATGATCTTTAAATACTAACTGTATAGTAATTAGTGCGCATTTTGACAAAATGTGAATTTAAATTAATTAAGAGAACTTGCCATTGGACTATTTTGTCAACAAACAAATGAGAAAAATAAATATACACAATAAAACAAACATGCAATTAATAAAGGACATTGAAAACAAATTTTGTTCAAGATTGAAGCAAAAAGAGAATGTGGTAAGGTTTTCATAGGAATAGAAATGCTCTTATTAAGTAAATATATGCTGCACTAACCTAATAAAGTAATTTGCAATTTTAAAAGATGGAAGCAAAATGTTAATTTTATTTCATTTATTTCATATTGGTATAGATAAACTAAAATATTTACAAAATAAAAATAGAATAAAAAATTAAAAATTAAAAAAATTTAAAAAAATAAATAAATAAATAAAAATAGAATCCTTTCAAAAAGTGTTATACCTTAGTAAACTATTAGCAGAGCCTTCTTTTTTACCTCAGGTGTATAGAATTTAATTGATAATATTAATTTCATGGCAAGCTATCATTATCCATTCAACTTAAGACCCATTAACATTTTTTAAAATGTAGTATTTATTGTCTTTTTCCTTTATTTCTGTCCCCAGTCTCCAATTCCATGTTCTTTCTACATCCCATCATAAGGTCTCTTTCTTATGTATTATATAATGTATGTCCTTCCAATCTACCTTTCAATACATGTATTTGTCCTTGAAAAATATGTGGTATTATTTTGTGTATTTCTTAATTTACATACATGAAACCATTCTATCAATTGCATTCTTTTTCAATTTTTGTACAATCTTGTTTATGAGGTCTTATTTATGTTGCTGTTTGAAAATCCAGTTCATTTCTTCTGATCATTGCATCATATTCAATCATATGCTTCTATATTTTCCTTATCCATTCCTTTATGAAGGACATGTAAGTTGTCTCCAACTCTTGACTACCATAAGCAACTGCAATGAACATCCTGTGCATGTCTACTTGTGCATCAGGTAAAAACTCTTGAGAGGAATTGCTACATCATAGCATATACACATAAACTTTATTAAACATTGACAGACTGCTCTCCAGAATGGCAGCACTATATCATTCAACCATAAATGGTTTCCCAGTATCCCCACCCGCTCCTAATATTATCTAATGATCTAATGAGTGTAAGGTAGTCTCTCATCTTAATTCACATTGTAAATATGTCAGTCTTTCCCCCAATTAATCAATAAAAGCAATTCTAATTAGAATTCCAGAATTTTTGAGGTAATCAAACTTTTTCTAATATTTATGTAGAAAAATAAATTCCACAAATAGAAAAGTCAATTTTATAAAAGAAGAGCAAAGAGGAGGAAACCTAACCTATAAGATATGAAAGTATATTACAGAGTTATAATAATCAAAATATATGCTTCTATTGCAGGAACAGGCAAATAGACCATTGAAACAGAATTGAAATTCAAAAACAGACCATGGATATATGGGAATTTTTTAAATAATAAGAACAGCAACAATAATAATGTGGAAGACAATATTGTCACAATTCTTCCTTTCTTTTTGGCCCCTGCCATAGTTTCACTATGGACAGGTATCCTTACCCCACTGTTTTGGGGCTTGGCCATAGGACTTGCTTTGGTCAATGGAATGTGAGTGAATGTGACATGAGCAGAGGCTTTACATGTGTTTCGTGGCTTGTCTTCTCTTGCATATCTGCCACCTGCCATGAAACACACACACACACACACACACACAAACACACACACACACGATACACATATCACAGAAAGAGGTAATACAAATAGTAATAGCCAATACTTACTGAAGACTTTTTATCCCAGGTACTATCCTAAGTACTTTAGTTGTAATAACACAATTAATCTGCCCAGTCACTTCATGGGGTAAGTAATGTTATTATCATCATTTTACAGATGAGGCAACTGAAACATAGAACTTGCCCAAGATTATAGAATGAAATAGGAATTCTAGGTAATACCATAATACAATGGGAAAAATGGATTATTTAATGGATGCTGTAGGGAAAATAGTTTATCCTACTAATATTGATAATAATTTCACATCATTTTTTTGTTTTGTTTTTTTTTGGCTGCATTGGGTCTTCGTTGCTGCGCACAGGCTTTCTCTAGTTGCAACGAGTGGGGGCTACTCTTCATTGCGGTGCACAGACTTCTCATTGTGGTGGCTTCTCTCGTTGTGGAGCATGGGCTCTAGGTGCATGGGCTTCTCATTGCGGTGGCTTCTCTTGTTGCGGCACACAGGACGTGCGGGCTTCAGTAGTTGTGGCACGCGGACTCAGTAGTTGTGGCTCGTGGGCTCTAGAGCACAGGCTCAGTAGTTGTGGTGCACGGGCTTAGTTGCTCCGTGGCATGTGGGATCTTCCCGGACCAGAGCTCAAACCCATGTCTCCTGCATTGGCAGGCGGACTCTTAACCACTGTGCCACCAGGGAAACCCCCACGTCAATTTTTAAAAAGGTAAATTTGATATGAATCAAAGGCCTAAGTGTGAAATGCTAAGAGAATGAAGGCGTATATCTCTATGATCTTTGAGAATGGAAAAACTTGTTTAAGAAGACCCAAAAAGCACAAATCTTAAGGTAAAAATTAAAGGATCTGACTACATTAAATTAAAGGATTTTTTTTCAACAAAGAAAACGATAGAAAAAGTTAAACAGCCAGGGATTGAATTTGCAGAAGATATTTGTAATGTCGACAACAACAGGTTTTAATCAAATAGGCCAGTGGTCAGCAAGCTTTTCCTGTGAAAAGCCAGATACTCAATATTTTAGGCTTTGGGAACCAGACTGTCTGTTGCAACTACTCAATTCTGCTGTTATAGCACAAAAGCAACCATGGACAAGACATAAATGAGTGGGCATGATTGTGCCCCAGTAAAAACTGAACAAGTCCCATATGTTATCAACAGTGCAAGAGGGTTCTGGTTTCTCCATATCATCCCCACATCTGACTTCCTATTTTTGTCATTCTGATGGATATAAAGCGGTAAGTCTTTGTTGTTTTAAATTTTCTAGTAACCACATTTAAAAAGTAAAAAGGAACAGGGGAAATTAATTTTAATAATAGATGTTCTTTAACCTAATATATCCAAAATATTTTCATTTTAACATGTAATATTAATGAGATATATTTATGTATGTGTATTTTAGGCTCATAGCACAGAACTAGCTAGGGCAACCTTAGAAGAAACTCATTGGAAAGTCAGAACTTCTGTTACCCTGGATCTCTGAATGACCATGTGGAAAAAAACCTTCCCTCCCCACAGCCTAATCACATAGACTTTATGGTATAAGAAATAAATTTCTATTGTATTACGCCACCAAAATTTTGGTAGTTTAGTATTACCTTAATTAATACAGAAATTAGAACCTTGAAGTTGAGTGTTGTAAAAGAAAATCTAAATTGTGTGGCATTGGCTTAATGGTGGATAGGCAGTGAGGAAAATATTATGATTTTGGGGGGATAGTGTTGGAAATGGATATAGAGACCCATATATGCAATGGCAAAATATATGGTAAACTGTTGTTGGAGATAACTTGAAAGACAGACCAGGTATTTACCAGGTCCAAAGCTTAGGGGAAGACATTGGGAAAACAAAAAGTTATCTGTGTGTTATGGTTGTTACTGATTGTATTTAGCAAGATATTAGAAAACAAGATAATCTCAGGTAAGAATTAGCTAATTTCAAGCAGAAATGAAAGGGAATAAAGAGAATCCAGAACATGGGGCCTAGGAGGGTCACAAAAGCTAAACAGAAGGAAATAGCATTGAGAAAACTCTTGTGCAACCAAGGACCATTAAGACTTAGCCAGGTAGCAAAGAATAAATTAAGAGGTTGGCCCTCCTTCTCAAGCCTTACGGCCTTAATGTAGCTATCATTATAGTAAGAGAAAGAAGCGTGGCATCAAGGAAGCAAAAATTAAATTAGGATTGAGAATTGTGTCTGTGAAAGAATTTAACTGTGGTTACAGGCACCAGGAATTGACTAGAAGCAAACTGATCAGAAACCTAATAAGTTTTTGAAGGAATTATCTGGCCAAAACCAAAAACAGAGTCAAAAACAGAGTCTACTAAAGAAGCATTGACTGTTCTGGTCTTCAAAATTCAGGTCTTCAAATCTGCACAGCTGCAAGCAGACTGAGAAAACTCTGCAGTCCCCAAGAAGGGTTTACTCCTCAACTACCTCTTCAGCTGTGGCCAGGAAGGAAAATGGACAAGGAAGAATATCCAGGAGGGTTAACTCAAGGACCATGAGGAACAATGGACAAAGGAACGCCTCAACAGGAACAGGATCAGTATCTAATCAAAAATTACCCCACACCCAAGGATAGGAGGTATTCACAATGCAAGTCCCAGAGGATTTCATAATTACTATGAACCCCTGACTGCTGTCTCCCATCTTTTCCTTTTCCAAATAAGAATTTTTAATTGTAGCTATTCTAGCCCCGTCCCTTTAATATATTGGGTGTGTGGGAGTAGGGATGAAAAGAGGTACAAATAACTTACCTCTTTAGTTCATAGGTGGCTTGACCACCTATGATGGAAAGAATTGCATATCACCAGGAAATTCTGGAACTTGAGTTGCCTGCAGTGACTGAATGAGAGTTTGGGTAGTCTCTCTTAAGATGTGGTGTAAACTATGTGGGAAGAAGCATGAAGCAGATATTGGTTGCCAGAAGAGTGAACTATGACAGAGACTGGCCACCCACTCAACAGACCTAATTCCTTTTTCTCCTGGACCCTGAACTACACCATATTTTCCAGCCTCCCTTTTGGTTAGGAACAACTGTGTGACTTTAAGCCTGTGGAATGTGAGTAGAGTGATATATGCCATTTCCAGGCTTGGCCTGTAAAAATCTCCCATGCAGTCCTCTACTCTCTCTCTCTCTTTCCGCATATGTTGGCTGGCTATCAACATTTAGAACCACGGCAAAAGATGGCAGAGCCTCCACCAGTCTAGGCGCTGAATGCCTCTATGGAGCATGCCCCACCACCAGCTGGACTTCATATGTGTGAGAAATTTCCATTATGTAAAGCCACTGAGATTTTAAGGCTTATATATTACAGCATTTAGCTTTATTTTAATTGATATATGAATCCACCTTAACCCATAAATACCTTTTTTTAAAACTTTTTTACCTAAAGGGAATATGTACAAAAATTGCTTATGGTAGTGAGAGTTGGAATTAACTTGGGTTTTCATCACTAAAAAAGATGGGGAGGTAAAATGAAGCATCTGGAAGCAATGTACATATGATGAACATACAGTAAGATGTATAAATCTGAAAAACATAATATTGGGAAAAACAGCAAGGAGCACAACTATAGACAGCAATAGCACAGTATCATCAATGTAACTGATGGAAAACTGAAAAGAACTACAGCGTAGTACCACCGATATAAATTTAAAACACATAAATACACAAAACAGTATTATATATTTTTCAATAATAGTTCATAATCAAGGAATATACACCAAACATATCAGGGTAGAAGAATGGATCTCGGGATCAGTTGAAAGGGAAAAAAATAAAATAAAAGAGATTGCTGCCCAAACAGATGGTGATAAAATGCCACCATCTTAGTCAGCTTGGACTACTATAACACCGTAGAAGGTGTGGCTTTAACAGCAAACTTTTATTTCTCACAGTTCTGGAGAACTTGCTGCTGTATCCTCACGTGGTAGAGAGGGAGATCATCTCTCTTATATCTCTTCTAAGGGCACTAATCCCATTATGAGGACTCCACTCTCAAGACCTAATTACCTCCCAAAGGCCCCCACATCCAAAAATCCAATAGACTGGAGATTAGGGTTTCAACCTGTGAATTTAGTGGGGACACGAACATTCAGTCCATAGCAGCCATGAATTGCAGAATATGATTAACTCAGTTTTCTATACCTATGTGTGGTAGATGCTGCAACGTGCCACCCAGATGCCTCTCAAGAAATGGAAGACTCATTCCCCCAGCCACTGGAAGTACTTCAGGAAGACAGCCCTCTGTTCTCAGCCCTCTTTGGGGATTACTTTGCCTAAATAAAACTGGCCCAAGATCATACCTCCCTAGAAGGGTAGTTCCTATTCAATGACTGATCAATGTAGGAGGTGTAAGTGTCTGTTGCTCATGCCGAAATCTGGGACAACTTTAAGGGCCATCTGAGATCCAGAGTTTGTCATCAGGTTAGTTGATTGGAACTGTATCTCAGTTCAACTTCTCCCTCTACCCAATCCTGCTTCCTTCTCCTCCCTTCCACGAGTATTGATCCCAAGACAATTCCTTAATAAACATCCTGCATGCTAGTCTCCATCTCAGAGTCAGCTTCCCAAAAACGCAAGCTGTGACACAAACGTTAATGTGTGTGTGTGTGTCAACTTTTGTTAGCATATTTTTCCTTTTGCTGACCTCTATTTTTCAAACGTTCAACAACAAACATTTTGTGAAAAGAAAAAAACAGGTAAATTTTTTTTTAAAAATGAGAATGCATTTCTGTCAGCTTTAGTCATAACAAAACATGCCAGATTTTCTGTCATGAACATAAAATAGCTGAAAGTACCATAGAAACTGAAAAGCCAAAATACTTTCACTAGTTATCTAGGGAAATTCAAAGGGCTACGAAAGACGAAGAGTAAATAGGCATATAATCGGTTTCCATTAGGCAGCAAGTTAAATACCAAGGCAAAGCTTTTCCACTAAATCATTTTGCAGTTTCTGTCTCCTTCCCAAGCTCCTACAACATAACCCCTGAGCAGAGGTCAGTTGGTAACACTTTTCATCCCCTCACAACTTGTACATTTAGTCCATTTGCCCACTTTGCCATGCTCTTGTGAGCTTTCAGTCCTTTGAGCACCTATATTTGACAAGCATTTCTCACAAGTATCAGTGGCCCTGTGTATTCATTTCCTAGGGCTGCTGAACTGAGTACTGCAAACTGAGTGGCCTATAATAACAGAAATTTATTCCCTCAAAATTTGCAAGCTAGAAGTCTGAAATCAAGGAGTTGGCAGGGCCATGCTTTCTCTGAAACACTCTATGGAGGATACTTCTTGCCTCCTCTAGCTACTAGTGGTTGCCAGTAATCCTAAAATTACCTTTTTCCATATGTTTCTGTGTCTGTGTGTCTTTGTCTTTTCTTGTAAGGACTCCAGTGATTGTATTTAGAGCCCACCCTAATCCAATATGACCTCAACTTAATTACATTAGCAAAGACCCTATTTCCAAATTAGGTCACATTCTGAGGTTCAAACTGGACATGATTTTAGAGGGGACACTATCAACTCAGTACAGTCTGCCATCTGCTTCCCCCCAAACTCACATCCATCCCATGTGCAAAATACATTCACCCCATCCCGAAGTCCCCCGAAGTCTTAACCCATTGCAGCATTAAATCTAATTCCAAAATATTGTCAACTTAAAAAAAATTCCAAATCTCGTCATCTAAATCAGGTGTGGGTGAAACTCTGGGTATGGTTCATCATGGGGCAAAATTCTTCTCTGTCCACGGACCTGTGAAACTAGAAAACAAACTGTCTGCTTCCAAAATACAGTGATGGGACAGCCATGGGATAGACATTGCCATTCCTAAACTGAAAAAAAAAAAAAAAAAAAAAGGAGTAAAGAGATTACCTTTCTAAAACATCTCACCACCCAGAAAGACAAATTCTATTAGGCTTCAAGGCTTAAGAGCAATCCTTTGTGGCTTGATGCTCCATCCTCTCAGCCCTCCTAGGTGGCAGCCCCACCCTCTCTGGCCTCTGCCTTCATGGCTCTGCCCTCAATGGTATTCTTTCTTCATTTCATCCCATCTCTGTCCCCTTCCATCCGGCTGGCAGTGTTTCTGTTGGTGTAAAATTCTCCAAAACCTTGTCAATCTTCTGTGGATGTCAAGAGAATCCAGACCATCAGACACAAGCGTTCCTGGGTAATCTTGTCTATTGCTGGCTGCTGCTGAAATGGTTGATTGGATCCATAAATTACACACACCTGATCTCTATAGCAAAGAGTTGTCCACTCACACCCTTGACCCTGTTTCCAGAGTGTGCTATCTGGGTAGGCTAAGAATTTTCCAACTCATCATTTGCAGGTTCCGTTTTCCTTAACCGTTTATTTCTCAATTTATCTCTTCTCTTATTTTACTGTAAGTGACAAGGAGAAACCAGTCTGCACGTTCCACATGTTGCTTGGAAATCTATCCAAATTCATCTCTTATAAATTCTATTTTCACCCAATAGTAGAACATAATTCAGCCAAGTTTGCTGATGCTTTATAACAAGGATTACCTTTCCTATAGCGTTCATTAATATGTTCCTCATTTCTATCTGGCACCTCATCAGAAGCATTTTATCATTCATATTTCTAGTAACATTCTGTTAGTGATATTTGTATGCCCTCAGACTACAGAAGCTTTCTCTACAGTTTTCTCTTCCTTCTAGACCCTCACCAGAATTATGTTTAACTTCTATTTCTATCAACCATCTTTTCAAGGCAATCTAGACTTTTTTCTATCATGCACTTAAAAATTCTTCCAGCCTCTACCCACTATCCAATTCCAAAGCCACTTCCATATTTTTAGGTATTTGTCACAGCAGCACCCCACTTTATAGCATCATAATCTATTAGTTTCCCAGGACTACAATAACAAAGTACCTCAAACTGGGTGTCTTGTAATAATACAAATTTATTCTCTCACAATTCTGGAGGCTAGCTGTCTGAAATCAAGGAATTAGCAGGGCTGTGCTGTCTCTGAAGGCTCTCTAGGGTAAGATCCTTTCTTGCCTTTTCTAGCTTCTGATGGTTGCCTGCAATCCCTGGCATTCCTTGGCTTGTGTATGCATCAAACCAATCTCTGCCTCCATCCTCACATGGTCACTTTCTGAGATTCTGGGTGGATATGAATTTGGGGGGGACAAAATTCAACCTGGTATAGTATTTTCCTGTACCTCCTTATTTCTGTTTTAACTCATTATCTCTAAGTCCAAGCTGTTCACTTCCCTTTTTTAATTAATTTATTTATTTATTTATTTTATTATTTTTGGCTGCGTTGGGTCTTTGTTGCTGCATGAGGGCTTTTTCTAGTTGCGGTGAGTGGGGGCTACTCTTCTTTGTGATGCGTGGGCTTCTTGTTGCGGTGGCTTCTCTTGTTGTGGAGCACGGGATCTAGGCGCACAGGCTTCAATAGTTGTGGCATGTGGGCTCAGTAGTTGTGGCTTGCGGGCTCTAGAGCGCAGGCTCAGTAGTCATGGCGCACGGGCTTAGTTGCTCTGTGGCATGTGGGATCTTCCTAGACCAGGGATCGAACCCGTCCGTGTCCCCTGCACTGGCAGGCAGATTCTTAACCACTGCGCCACCAGGGAAGTCCGTCACTTCCCTTTTAATGAAGGGAAAAATAAAGATAGGCAAGGGAAAGTATCTTGTTTCCAATTAAGAAAAAGACTGTCAGATTCAGTCCCACAGTTGCTTTAGTTATACATATAAACACCTCTGGAGTTATTTTTTGTGTGTTGTATTTGAGTATTTTTTTTTCAAGCACCAGCTGGTTCTACATCACCTTTTTGGATTTTGTTAGCTTATCGTCTATTTAGAAGTTTTATATCTATGTTCATGATTGAAAGTGGTCTGTAATTTGCCTTTCTTGTCCTTACCTGCTTTGGTATCAAGGTTATAACAGTGTCATAGAATGAGTTAGGGAGTATTTTGTCTTCCTCTAGTCTCTGGAAAGAGTTTGAACAAGACTGGAATTATTCTGTGAAAGTTTAGTAGAATTTGCCGAAACAAATCTCTGGACTTGATGTTTACTTTGTGGGAAAATTTTAAATTATTGATTAGTTTGACATTAGAAAATCCATAAATATGATTAACTACATGGACAGATTAAAGAAGAAAATATATCTCAATAAGTGTAAGAAAAAAATCATTTGATAAAATTCAACATCCAGTTATGATAAAAACTTAACAAAAAAGGAAGCATTTTATAAAGATTCAACATCCATTAATGACAACAATCATTAGCAAAGTGAAAACAGAAGGAAACCTCTTTCACCTGAAAAAAGTGTAACTACTAAAACACTATGGAAAACAACATTTTAAAAAACATCGTTCTTTTTTTTTAATCGAAGTATAGTTGATTTACAATATTAGTTTCAGGTGTACAGCAGTGATTCAGATATCTATAACTCTTTTCCATTATAGGTTATTACAAGATATTGAATATAGTTCCCTGTACTACAGTAAATCCTTTTTGTTTATCTGTTTTATATATAGTAGTTTGTATCTGCTAATCACAAACTCCTAATTTGTCACCCCCTCTCCTTTTCCTTTTGATAACCATAATTTTGTTTTCTATGTCTGTGAGTCTGTTTCTGTTTTGTAAATAAGTTC
>NC_041233.1:50111746-50172968 GCF_002837175.3 Physeter macrocephalus
GTGTGTGTGTGTGTGTGTGTGTGTGTGTGTGTGTGTATGTGTATATATGCCACATCCTCTTTATCCATTCATCTGTAGAGGGATACGTAGGTTGCTTCCATGTCTTGGCTATTGTAAATAGTGCTGCTATGAATATTGAGGTGCATGTATCTTTTCAAATTAGAGTTTTCATCTTTTCCAGATATATGCCCAGAAGTGGGACTGCAGGATCATATCCTAACTCTATTT
Organism: Physeter macrocephalus; assembly: GCF_002837175.3. NCBI lineage: Eukaryota > Metazoa > Chordata > Mammalia > Artiodactyla > Physeteridae > Physeter > Physeter macrocephalus. The sequence continues at coordinate 50,111,975 of NC_041233.1, forward strand.
TTCATTTTTTGAGGAACCTCCATACTATTTTCCATAGTAGCTCCACCAATTTCTATTCCCACCAACAGTGTGGGAGGGTTCCCTTTTCTCCACATCCTCTCCAACGTTTATTATTTATAGACTTTTTGATGATGGCCATTCTGACCGGTGTGAGATGACACCTCATTGTAGTTTTTATTTGCATTTTTCTAATAATTAGTGATGTTGAGCATTCTTTCATGTGTTTGTTGGCCATCTGTATATCTTCTTTGGAGAAATGTCTATTTAGTTCTGCCCATTTTTTGATTGGGTTGTTTTTTTGATATTGAATTGTCTGAGCTATTTGTATATTTTGGAAATTAAGCCCTTTTCAGTCGTATCATTCACAAATATTTTCTCCCAGTCTGTAGGTTGTCTTTTCATTTTGTTTATGGTTTCCTTTGCTATGCAAAAGCTTATAACTTTGATTAGATTCCATTTGTTTATTTTTACTTTTATTTCCTTTGCCTTGGGAGACTAAGAAAATATTGCTACGGTTTATGTGAGAGAATGTCTTGCCTATGTTCTAGGTGAAAAAACATTTTTTTTAAATTTTTTTAGTGATGGCTTTTATTTTCTGGCTGCATCAGGTCTTAGTTGCAGCACGCGGATTCTTCGTTGAGGTGTGCAGGATCTTGTGTTGCAGCGTGCAGTCCTCTCCCTAGTTGTGGCATGTGGGTTTTCTCTCTCTAGTTGCGGTGCGCAGACTCCAGGGCACGTGGGCTCTGTAGTTGTGGTGCACAGGGTCCAGAGCGTGTGGGTTCTGTAGTTTGTGGCACACAGGCTCTCTCGTTGAGGCGCGAGAACTCAGTAGTTGTGGTGCGTGGGCTTAGTTGCCCCACGGCATGTGGGATCTTAGTTCCCCAACCAGGAATCAAACCAGCATCCCCTGCATTGGAAGGCGGATTCTTACCACTGGGCCACCAGGGAAATCCCCAAAACATCATTCTTAACAGTAAAAGGTTAGATGTCCTTTTAAAAACCAGAACAAGGCAAGCATATCCCATACCAATACTTTTACTCAATATTACATTAGCAGTCTTAGCCAACCCACTAAGGCCTAAGGCCTAGGATGGGAAAAGGAGAAACTTTTTCCAACATTCACATTCACAGATGATTAGACTGTCTAGAGTGACACCCCTTGCAGTCCAGTGGTTAAGACTTCACCTTCCAGGGCTTCCCTGGTGGCACAGTGGTTAAGAATCCGCCTGCCAATGCAGGCGACACGGGTTCGAGCCCTGGTCCGGGAAGATCCCACATGCCGTGGAGCAACTAAGACCGTGCACCTCGACTACTGAGCCTGCGCTCTAGAGCCCGTGAGCCCCAACTACTGAAGCCCAGGCGCCTGAAGCCCATGCTCCGCAAGGAGAAGCTTGCACACTGCAATGAAGAGTAGCTCCCGCTCTCTGCAACTAGAGAAAGCCCGGGCGCAGCAACAAAGACCCAACTCAGCCAAAAATAAATACATAAATAAACACATAAATTAAAAAAAAAAAAGACTTCACCTTCCAATGCAGGTGGTGTGGGGTCGATCCCAGGTTGGGGCGCTAAGATCCCACATGCCTTCTGGACAAAAAAACCCCAAACAGAAGCAATATTGTAACAAGTTCAATAAAAGACTTTAAAAATGATCCACACCAAAAAAAATCTTTAAATAAAGAAACCCAGCTGATCACTACCTTAAGCATGAGAATTAATTATGTGCTTTTCTTGTTTTCATAGCAAAAAAATAAATAAATTGCAACTCACTGAACTTTGTCACCAGTATATCCACACCTCAGCCAAAGCAGCATAATATGGAGTTACGATGGGTCCCTCATTTAGTCCTAAACTAATAACTGTGGAAACAGTAATTAATCTAAGCCATGACTCTCAATTATTAATTTAGAATTGGAACAAACTTTCATCGCTTTCCTAATTTTCTTCAAATGATCTTGGGGCAGCTCATCCAAACTTGCCATCAAGCAACTCATTCATTTCCGAGAAGTGGCCCACAAGAAGCAGCAAAATAGCAGTTGTGGGGGAAGGGAAGAGACAGTGGGGATGGGAGGGGGTTACAAACAAACAAGCGAAAGAGAAAAGAAACCCCCAGGAGAAAGGGATTGTGGAAGCTGAAAAAATGGAAGTTTTCCACAAAAGAAGTCCAAAATAATATGCAAGATCGGAGAAAAACTTTCAAGAGTTCTTTTCAGTGTAATAATGAAATTCAGATCAGGAAATCCATTTTTTTTTTTTTTTTTTTTTTTTTTTTAGGAAATCCATTCTTTAAGAAAGACGATAAGCAGAGTCGCTCGACTTCAGCAAAACCCACCACAAAGATGGCGGTGGGACGAAGCCCCCTCTCCTCCCAAAGCCGGAGGCTCTCGCCTCACATTTCCCACAAACCCCTCCGCGCCTCCCCGCTCGCCGAAACCTGCCCGGCCGTGTAGACCACTGCGCACGCGCAGCGCGACGTCACGTGCGCTCCCAGGGCTCAGAGGAGGTGGCAGGAGTGGCCTTGCCAGCTTCCGCCTCCGCGTCGCTCTTGGGGTCGAACGGCGGGTTCGCGGTACCTCCGCCGCCCCCGCGGGGTAGCCGGGGTCGCGAGGCCGAGCGAGGGGCGCGCGGCGGCGCGGCCATGGGACTGCGCCGAGCCCGGTGACAGCAGGGATCCGAGCGGCCCGGGCCCTGAGCGCGTCTCCTCCGGGGGGCCTCGCCCTCCTGCTCGCGGGGCCGGGGCTCCTGCTGCCGTTGCTGGCGCTGCTGCTGGCGGCGGCGGCTGCCAGGATCATGTCGGGCCGCCGCTGCGCTGGCGGGGGCGCGGCCTGCGCGGGCGCGGCGGCCGAGGCCGTGGAACCGGCCGCCCGGGAGCTGTTCGAGGCGTGCCGCAACGGGGACGTGGAGCGAGTCAAGAGGCTGGTGACGCCAGAGAAGGTGAACAGCCGCGACACGGCAGGGAGGAAGTCCACTCCGCTCCACTTCGCCGCAGGTAACCGGGGCCAGCGCCGCCTCGCCTCGCCCCCGGACCCCACCTGCGCACCCCGGCTCGCAGGCCCGAAACCAGACACAGTGCTCCTCTGCCCCCGCCCTTCCCCCCTGGGGCTCCGGTCCTGGTCATCTCGATGTCGTCGAGTGGGGACTAGGGGGAGAGTGTGCCGCACTCACTGGAAGCTGTGGGTTTTTTTGTTCGTTTGTTTGGGCTTTTTTGCTTTGTTTTGTGTCGACAATACCTGTACCAACTTCCGGTCTTACTACCCTAAAAGGCCTCTACATACTAGAAAGAGTAGGGACGTAGTAGACCTTGTGATTTAAAGGCCAGTTATCTCCAAATCTATCGTTCTTGCATGTTCCACTATAACTCTTAAAAAGCCTTTGGGTTACGTTCTTAATGCTTTTGTAAAATACAGGGATGTGATTTAGGAGCAGCAGCTTAATCGATCATTGACACATTAGCGTTAATAGGTTTACCTGGGTAGCAGTCATTAGCAAGTTTCTGGAGACTAGAGCTGGAAAGAGTCAAGTTTGGGAGAATTGATATCTGACTTAGGTTGTGTGCGGGCGGGTAATCTCTGCCAGACACGTACAAATTGGGGTGGAAAGTAGTAGAATGCGAGGAAAGATGGTGCAGGTACTCTAGCTTGGATCTAGAATTTAAATTGGGACTAACCTCGCCTCATTCTGAGATTTAGATCGTTTGAATTACGTTTTTTAAAAAAATTTACATCTTATTTCTATAAAGCATTTCTACTTTTCACTTTGAGGAAGGATCGTGATTACCTCTATCCTCAAGTGAGCCATGCGCAATTTAAAGTGGGAATAGAGTCTCATACTTCCGATAATGCTGGTTTTTCACTTCGTGCGTTACATGATTGTTTAAAATAATTTTTTGAAAAAGCAGAAGGGTATGTTTTAAAGCACTCTGGTTTTTTTGGAGTAGGAATGATGAGCAGAGGAGCATAAGAAAGATTTCCTTGTTCACAGGCATTGCTTTTACACGTCTACCAATGGGAGATTTGTTTGTTTTAGCCTGTACCTGTTTGAAAACGTAAATAGTACTGGGAGGTATGCTTTCTCCATCAATTACAAGTTTGTTGGGTTCCCATTGAGGAGCCTTTTAAGGGAGAAGGTGTGGGGGACCGTCGGTGGGAGAACTATAACCAGCCTGTGGGCAGCAGAAAGGGAAGGGTGAAGAATACCAAAGTCTAATCTTCTGTTTAGCCATTTTGCCTAAAATTTTGGTGATCAGTGCTGCCTGTTCTCAGCTAATTTGGATTGTCCTGCTTGTCCGTGTAGTAAGCATTTAAATAACTGATTTGGCAAACCGTCATAACCAACGATATGTAATCCAAGGGGTAGTGTTACTTATATTCTGTTCACTTGATCTGTGGGATAAAAATAACCAAAGAAGATCTTAGTTGATACCTTTCAAGAATGTGTTGTATTAATGAGTTCATATCTGAAAATAGTAATATTTAGAGTCTTAAAGATTATGGATTAGCTTCTTATTGACCTTATTCCTCCCAACCATCTCACCCTGAGTTCTGTCCCAACATTGCAAAGTACTTTTTACATAGATTTCATGTGGTTTGTTTAGACTGAAATGGGAAACTTATTTTAGGAACCAACTTACCTCTCACAATTTACCCAAATTATCAGGTACAGGTTATAAGCTTAAGAAGTCAAGGTATAAAAGAAAGTAATAAAATAAAAATTACTAATAGTCTACATTAAATCAGAGCTTTAAAGTCCTGCATTTAAACTCAGGTGTATTAGAAACTTTTTTTAATTAGCTCGGTAAATTCAATCTAAATTATTATTAGATTAATGAGCGAGAATCTGTTTTCTTAATTTTTAAATAAGTGCATCCAGCTGCATTTTTCTTAATATGTGGAGAATATATTTTATAAACTCCTTGTAGGTGGTGAGTTATTCGTTATGTTAATATGCATGTAAGCAGGTTATTGGAAGCGCAGTGTAGGTGGGACTGTGTAACTGCCTGACCAAGCAGTTTCTTGTGTTTGTACATTATAGGGTAAGCTATGGGAGGGAAAATTTTTTTTTAAGCCGATTAAAGCTTGGAGGTTTTATTGGGGGGTAGGGTAGACATGATTTTGTCTTTTTGTTTGGATTTCCAAGGAACAGGAACGAAAAATAAAATGAATCACGATAGAACAGATTAGAAAAAATTTGGTCTGTCTTTTCATCTAAAATATTTAGTTCAATTAAAGGAATAATCAATTGCCAGTCCTAAAGGAGTTAAATTCTTCTATCAAATGAAAAAAGTAATCAACATAAACAGGAACTTTTCTCCTATTATTGGTCTAGATTACATTTCTTAGATAAGCATCCTTTAAGAAGTCACTTCTTACGAGAAAAATTGTTCCCTCTTCAATCCCTCTGCCACCAGCCCCCTACCTACACCCCCCCCCACACACACACAGAGGATATGAATGAGTTTTTTGTGACACATTACAAAACTTGTAGAGGCAGGTTGGTGGTAGGAAGGCTACAGCTCTAATTTTGCTAAAAGCAATCGCATCTGAAATTCTTGACAGTATAATCCCCTAGAAAACAGCAGATCTCAGTAAAGGAGATTGCTTCTCTGAACTTATTTCTGAAAAATGAAGAGGGACAGAATCTTTGGGAGAAAGTCATCTTGTTGTCCATCATAGCCAAAGAAAGAAATACATAGTGTTCTCAAGAATCTTAGAACTCGGGGGACTGGGCTGTGAGGAATAGAATTACCTGGCTTGAGAATCTTAAATATTCTTTGGAGTGTGCAGAGAGGTATCATTCAGTAGGAAAATATGTAAAATAATTTATTAGGTTCAAGGAATTCAGGTATAGAGATGGTGGAAAGGAGATGATACATATGTATGTAGCTAGAGAATGACAAGTTTAAAAAGAACTTGCATTGTTAGAGTTCTACTTAAACAAGGTAACATTTGTTTTGTATTTGTACTGTGTTGTTACTGTTCTGTATTTGTAGTATGCTACTCAGCTATATACATTGAACTAGTCAGACTTAAGTTTATTATATTCATTTATGTGAATTGTATATAAGAGGGGTTTTTTGTTTGTTTGTTTTCCCTGGAAGAGGGAAATGGAACTAGAGCATCTGGAACTTATTATGCAAGCAACTGATATGAAAACTAGAGTTACTTATTCTAGAGATGAAAGAAGACTAAGGTTAAACAATGTTGCTATCTTCACGTATGTGTAAGATAGTCAAGTAGAAAAGTGAGAGGATATGACTCCTGGGGCCTTGGCAGTCAAAACTAGGGGCTAGTAGGTGAAAGGTTACAAGGAGTCAGACTGCCTTTAACAGTCTATCAACTGTGGGATTGGCTGGAAGTCTCCAAACAGTGGTTGGATTGGCATCTTTCAGAGATGCTGTAGAAAGGATTTCTGTATAGGTTAGGCAATTGAACCAGTAAGTCAGAATCTGTCTGGTATAAGAAAGTGGAATGATTCCTCCAACTGAAGATTTTAACAACTCAGCTACCAAAGATATAATAGCTTTTGTGATTGCCATTGATATCCTTGCCCAAAGTGGTGCTATTGAAGACCTCCAATAATGTTTCAAACGTATTTCCTTCTTTTGGCTGTAGGTCACCATCATAATTATGGGAGATGCACAAAATGTACCCACATTTCTTGCCTAGGGCTAGAATTATAGACTTTTGTTTCCAGGATTGGTTTTTGCTGTGGGGAATAATTAAATTCTGCATCAGTAGAAAACCCCAGTATCAAATAAAAACCAGTCTATTTAAGAGTTTAGAATTTTTTTTGACTTATCAGATCTCCCAGTATATTATCAAAACTTGAGTTATACCTTTTTCCTCAGCTCTTCTATTTAAGAATTCAGAATTTTTTTTGACTTATCAGATCTCCCAGTATATTATCAAAACTTGAGTTATACCTTTTTCCTCAGCTCTTGATGGATTTAGAGGTAGGCAGTTGACTTCAGTAACAACCAGTCTGGAGTACTTGTTTCAGTATTTCCGCATTCAGGTTGTCAGAATTTCATCACCCCAGAGGCCATGGCATCCTTTTCCAAGTTTCTTCCACTCTGACCAGATTATTTGTCCCAGGTTGAGCTAGGCAAAACCTTGTCCCTTGTGTTCCTCATTCTCAAGAAATATACATGGGAAGTACTTTTCCTGGATCTTAGTAAACTAAAGTTAATAGTAAATGAGAAGTATAAAATGATATCCCTTAAAAAAATCTGACAAGAGTTTTGGCTGTGTAAGTCAAGCTGAAGGCTGCTTGATTATACATTCCCATCTCCTAGGCCACGGAGCCTTCTCTGTTTCATGGCATTTGTTGACATTTTCTGTTTCTGACTGTTTCCTTCTGACAAAGCCCTACATGACACCAGCCTACCTTTAGGTTGGCAAGACATCATTGTCATTTCATATTGGACCAGCTGATCATCAATGGCCCATTCCACCTTTGGACTGTAAAAAGGGGGAGGTGGTGGCTCTCAATGAAACTTCCTAAGAGTCTAAGTTGGTTTCTCTAGTGACTTCCAGTGCTTCACAGCTTTCTGGAAGCCATTCAGATGAAAGCATGTTTCCAGTAGAGCAGCAAAATATGATACTGTTAACAATAGTCATGGTTGGCAAGACAGTTCCTGGGACTGCTGAAACTGATGGCATCTAGACTGTAATGAAACTTGACAAAAGAGAAATTGAATAGACTACTTTTCTTAGTCATCACAAATCATTAACTTCATATTTTCTGTGGAGGTCCTTTGCTTACTGTTCCAACAAAGTATTAGCTATGCACCAAACAAATGTTTATCAAGTCCACCTATATACCAGTTACTGGCCTTGTCCAGTAAACAGAAATGAACAGGGGACAATGCTGGCCATTAAGTAACACAGTTTATTGATCAGTAAATCTACTTTTCAAATAAGCCTGTTTTGTTTCATTGTCCGTGCTTTGTAGTGGATTCAAACTCAGTGTATGATTTCATCAGGATTTTCATGTTTGAAGATGAGTGCTATTCCATAATTATAAAATAAACCACAGTGTATCCTGAGCAGCCATGACCGCTAACTGTAGGCTTCTGATTCCTTTATAAAGAGATTCTTAGGATATGAAGATTGGCATTGACTCTAAGGATATGCCTGTTCATGTTTTACCTGGCCAGTGAGAGCATGAACAGAATATACCTTGCAAAACTATTTTTTCTTCAAGAAATGAGTACTTAACAGAAGTGCTTTGAACTATTCTTGACACCGTAAGAATGGGGATTTTTATCAGGAATTAGCCCTCAGAGTTTGGGAAGCCATTTAAAGCTAAGGTTTCACCAAACTTCCAAAAGTAGATTTTAAAATTTGAAATAGCTACTTGCTGACCCCCTCTAAATAATTCCTTTCATGTCAAGAAGTGGCTTCAAACATTCAAAATCTCAGACTCTTATCTACTGTCTCAGGATAGCAGCATGACCTCTGCACACATATTATATAGTCCTTACACTGTGACTTGGAAAACATGCTGATCTGTCAGTCAGTCTCCAGATGGGTGTCAGACCTCTTAATGGCTAGGAAATCATGTTGATACAGTTATTGAAGTAGAAGTCATCTGTGTCTTGGACTGTTGGTAACTATGTAGATAAAATCACCTTAACCCTTTCTCCCTGTATCTCCTCCCTAGCTAAAACTTCAATTTCAGTGTTTAGTCAGACACATCAGTATCGATTCTCTCTTCAGCTCTGGTTTGAGGCAGCTGTCTTCTCTTCTCAATGGTATTTTAACAAAAGCCTACACTTGACCTTTCTTCAGCTTGATCACTGATCCTTTGGAACAGATATCTTCCTAATTGACACTATCTGTTGTAACAATTAGATGGTCTACTACACCTATTTCTGTGCCCACCTCACACTCCTTTTTTGGGAAGTTACTCTGTGAGTCACCATTTTGACTACTTAAGATGTGTTGATTACCACTGAAGAAATAGTGATCCTTCTCAAAGTGCTTGGGTACATCAAGTAACTTTCCAAAGAAAGAGGTACCTTTACTAATTTTTCTTTATTTTGATTCCTTTTCTCTTACTCTCCAACCTAAGTCTTTTTTAAAAGCTCTTCTTCCAGGTGGGTGCTGCGTTGCTGGGATAGCAGAGCCATTGACTGGGGCAGCTGTGGGTGGCTCACTTGGGAGGACAGTGTGATCAACGGTACCCAGGCTGTGGTAAGGAAGATTCAGGTCAGAGCATAGTGGCAGCAGATTTGGCCTTACCCCCCTTGAAATTTTCCCTCGTGGCTTCTGCAGTGCCATTCTTTCTTAGTTTTATTTCTCAGTCTCCTTTTCTCATACCGTGATATATTAATTCAGCAAATATCAACAAATTGCTATGTGCCATGCAGTGTGAAGGACACTGGGGAAGTAATGATGAACTAAGATAGGCATTGATCCTCCTTTTATGGAACTTGAGAGTCCAGGAGATAAGTACTGAACAGTAATTACAAGTTTTAATAAGTGCCAGAGGATACAACTGTGAACAACAAAGACAAAGACAAAACAACAACAGCAAAGACAAAAACTCCTGTGTTTTTTTCTGAAGTTTGCATTCTAGTGAAGGAGAGGGGAAAACCAACTGAATTGAATGTGTGGGTGTGCAGAATGGTCTGCTATAAATAGAATGCTCAGGGATGGCCTTCTTAAGGTGGAGACATTTAAACAGATTAGACAATGAGTAGAAATGAGGGATGCAAAGAGCAAGGGAGGAGTCCAAGCAGACAGGCAGCATGTGCCACTGAGGTAAGGTTGGCATACTTGATGAACTGAAAGAAAGCTGGATCACAGCTCAGAAAGGGAAGAGTGGTATGACATGAAGTTTGAGAAGGTGGTAACGGCCAGTTCATGCAGCAGACCTTGTAGGCCACGAGAGCGTGATTGAATTTTATTCTAAGCAGCAGTGGGAAGCCAGTGAATTATTTTAAACGGGTATGATATGATGGTTGTCTTTAAAAGATCTCTGGGGGCAGAGTAGAAATGAGAGGCCCAATTAAGGAGACTTTTGCAATAGTTCAGGCTGGAGACAGTGGGTTGGGGCATTGTTGGTGGAATGAAGAGAAGTTAGGGAACATGTTCAGTCTGAGATGCCTTTGAAATACCCAAGTGGAGATATGTCCAGTAAACAGTCTGGAATTCAGGTGAAAAGTCTAGACTGGAGATTTAAATTTGCGGGTTGTGTATCTATGTGGTGCTTAAAGCCATAGGAGAAGATGAGATCATCTGAGAGGGGAAAAGAGGGTAGAGAACTGAGTCTTGAGGAATCCTGGCATTAAAAGTTGGGTGGAATAAGCAAGAAGCCCCCAGGGAAGTAGGACATGTCCAAAACTTGAATTCCTCGTCTTTTGCCATGAACCTATTTTGGCTGCAACCTTCCCCATTTGAACTGATGCCAACTCCACCACTCCATTTCTTAGTCCAAAAACCTTGGAGTCATCCATGACTCCTCTCTCGGCCCCACCCTCTCTTAACCTCCTCACTCTTACCCTCACCCCACGTCCAATCTGTGAGCAAACTGTGCAGGCTCTACCTTCAGAGTTCCCAGAATCTGTTACTTAATATTCTGACAAGTTCCACCGCATTATGGTCCAAACCACCATAATCTCTCATCTACTTCTATCCTAAACCCCCTTAAATCTAGTCTCAACACAACAGCCAGAGGGTACTTTTCAAATATGAGTCATATCATGTAATTTACCAGCTCAAAACCCTGCAGTGACACTCCCTTTTTCCTCAGAGTAAAAAAGCCAAAGTTCTCCTCAAGCCTCTCTAGCTGGTCCTCATTACTTCTAACCTCATCTCCTGCTATGCTACCCCTTTCTCACTTGGCTCCATTTACTCTGGCCTTCTAACTATTAGGGCTAACACTCTCTCTTTCAGGTCTTTCATCAAATATCACCATCTCAGTAAGGCCTATGGTGACCTCCCTGTTCCATTTTATGACCCACTGCATACACACACCCTGATCACTTCTTATTCTACTCTTTCTCTAATTACCTTTTTTTAAAAAATATTTATTTATTTATGTATTTGGCTATGCCAGATCTTCATTGCAGCACACGGTATCTTTGGTTGCAGCATATGGGCTCTTAGTTGCAGCATGCATGTGGGGTCTAGTTCCCTGACCAGGGGTCGAACCTGGGCCCCCTGCATTGGGAGCGTGGCGTCTTAACCACTGGACCACCAGGGAAGTCCCCAGGTCCCTGTTTTGGTTGCAGCATATGGGCTCTTAGTTGCAGCATGCATGTGGGGTCTAGTTCCCTGACCAGGGGTCGAACCTGGGCCCCCTGCATTGGGAGCGTGGCGTCTTAACCACTGGACCACCAGGGAAGTCTCCCTCTAATTACCTTCTAATGTACTCATTTTGTGCATTTGTTTTTCATCTCCCCCACCTCCATAGAAGTTCCTCAAAGGCAGAGATTTGGTCTGTTTTGTATACTAGTATGGCCCAGGCACCCAGAAAAGTGTCCATTACATGGTTGATATTGCCTGATCATTTGTTAAATGAACAGATGAGACAAGGAAAACCCAGGAGTGTGTGATGTCATGGAAACTCGGAGAGATGTTTCACCAGGGAGGGGGTAGTCAGTTGTCGAATGTTGCTGAGAGGTCTAGTCAGATGAGGACAGACATGTCTTTTGGGTTTGGCCACATGGAGATTGTAAGTGGCCTTGATGAAAGCAGTTGTAAGGAAGAAGCCAGACTGGATTTGGGAGAAAAGTAAATGAGAGAATTGGTGACAATCCTTAGAGGTTTGAATATGCAGGGGAGCATAGAAATGGAAAAGTAAATTCAGGGAGAATGTTTTTAATAAGATGGGAGATATAGAACGTGTTTACACACTGCTGGGAATGATCTGGTGGAGAGGGAGAGACTGATGTGAGTGCGAAGACCTTGAGAAGGTGAGCAAGGGCTACAGTGTAGAAGGGATTGATCTTTGATAGAAAATACACTTTTTTCAACAAAACAGAAAACTAGTAGTGCTCTCTAGTCAACTTCATTCATTTTCTTGCATGGCTTCAAACACCATCTTTATGGTCAGGACTTCAGAATGTCAGTTGCTAGCTCATACTAATTTCCTTAGTTCAAAATCCACAGAACTTTCTACTTACTGGGCGTTTGTTCCTCAAACTAAGCATTTCCAAAAACAAATAATCTTATCTCACAAAACATCCTGTTTTACTTTGTGTCTCAGATATCTGATAGTCATCTATTTTCCCCAAATTAAAGAAGTTGCCAGATACTGTCAGTTTTCTCTTCTGTCTTTAGTTACTCCTGGCAACATTGTGTGCAGTAGCAAAAGATTAGAGTCAACCTAACGATTCATGAGAAAGGAACTTGTTAAAGTTAAATTTTGGTACTTGCAGTCAGTAAAATGTGTGCTGATAGGAGTTGATTTCTAGCATGTTATTAGTTTTTTGGGTTTTTTTAAGGAAGATGCAAAACAGGGGTTTAAAATATACAATATGTTAGTAGGTATTTGCTTGTCCTTCAGTGACCATTGATGTGTTTTATAGCAGTATTTTTCATACTGTTTCTACAAGATGCCTCTGGAATAGGGGGATAATTTCCTTTGGGTCTTTGTGAAGGAGAAGGCAGCAGATTCAACCTGAATAGTATTGTTTTAAATTGAATTCAGTTAATTTGCAACTTTATGAGTGCCAGCTATGTACCAGGCATTGGGTATTTTTGCAGTGAACAAGACACATTGGAATTTTATATAGGATTTCATTAGAAAATGCTAACTCAAAAAGGCTTGTGTGCCCCCATGTTCACTGCAGCATTATTTTTCTTTCTTTTCTTCTTTCTTTTTTTTAAAATTGAAGTATAGTTAATTTATAATGTGTTAGTTTCTGGTTACTGCAAAGTGATTCAGTTTTATATGTGTGTGTGTGTGTATATGTATATATATTCTTTTTCATATTCTTTTCCATTAGAGTTTATTACAACATATTGAATAAAGTTCCCTGTGCTATACAGTAGGACCTTGTTATTTATCTGTTTTATATGTAGTAGTTTGTATCTGCTAATCACAAACTCCTAATTTGTCTCACATACACACACCCCGTTTCCCCTTTGGTAACCATAAGCTTGTTTTCTATGTCTGAGTTTGTTTCTGTTTTATAAATAAGTTCATTTGTATCATATTTTAGATTCCACGTATAAGCGATATCATATGATATTTGTCTTATCCATTCATCTGTCCATGGACATTTAGGTTGCTTCCATGTCTTGGCTGTTGTAAATAGTGCCACTGCATGGGGCTTCCTTGGTGGCGCAGTGGTTAAGAATCCGCCTGCCAATGCAGGGGACACGGGTTCGAGCCCTGGTCTGGGAAGATCCCACATGCTGCGGAGCAACTAAGCCCGTGCACCACAGCTACTGAGCCCATGTGCCACAACTACTGAAGCCTGCGCGCCTAGAGCCCGTGCTCCGCAACAAGAGAAGCCACTGCAATGAGAAGCCCACACACCGCAACGAAGAGTAGCCCCCGCTCACTGCAACTAGAGATCCAACACAGCCATAAAGGGAGGGAGGGAGGGAAGGAAAGGAGGGAGGGAGGGAAGGAAGGGAGGGAGGGCCACTGCAGCATTATTTACAATAGCCAAGACATGGGAAGAAACTTAAGTGTCTATCAAGGGATGAATGGATAAAGAAACTGAGGTGTATATACACAATGGAATATAATTCACTTGTAAAAAAAAAAAATGAATGAAATCTTCCATTTGCAACAACATGAATGGACTTTGAGGGCATTATGTTATGTGAAATTAAGACCTGGGGATGAAATGTACAGCATGATGACTATAGTTAATAATGCTGTGTTACATATTTGAAAGTTGCTAAGAGAATAGATCTTAAAAGTTCTCATCACAAGAAAAAATATTTTAATTATGCGTGGTGATAGATGTTAACTAGACGTATTGTGGTGTCCATTTTGCACTGTATACAAGTATCAAATCATTATGTTGTGCACCTGAAACTAATACAACCTTATATGTCAATTGTATCTCAATTTTTTTAAAGGCAAAAAAAATTTCATTAAATCTATTGCCTGAAAGCAGCTTGAAAAACACTAGTCTATAGGACAAAATCCATACACCACCTTAGTGTGGCTTGTAACGTTCTTCCTCATCTGGCTTCTGCCTACTTGGGCTTTCTGTGTCCTGGCTACTATGAATGATAAGCTCTTTCACACTTCAGTGCCTGTGTACATTTTATTTCTTCTGCTTCAACTGCAGTGCTCTTTCCTTGCTTAGCTTTTTCCCACTCCCTCTTTTCTCCTCACCTCACTTCTCTCCTCTCACTTTCCTAATGATCCCTTCATTTTTCTGTAAGCCTTCAGCTCACATGTCATCACTGGACTCTCCTTTGGGATAGTCCTTCCTGTTCTCTGCTTTCCCCCAATTAGGTATTCTCTTCTTTGAGTTCTAGTAGCATTTTCTATATACCTCTTTTATGACAGTTATAGTATTACTGTTTCTCCACATCCTAAATTGTAAACCTTTGAGGGTAGGGAGAATCAAAGATGGAGAATAGGGAGTATCAAAGACACCCACCTCTGTGACATAGAGCTTAGAATATTTAGACAAAACAAAACAAAACAGTTAATCTCTTCAGTCATCTAACTCTTCCCTCAGTTGCAGTCAGGCCAGCCTCAGACATACACCGTGGAAAGATTGTATGTCATTGCTTTCTCATTCAATTCCACTCTGGTCTTAGAAGGACTACATTCAGGCTTGGTGGTCTTAAGAATATTCTGATAAAATTTCAGATGAATGTAAAGGTCTTTTCTCTCTCTCCCAATACACAGGTATGTCTCCCCATCTGCTTTAACATATGCCTGAAATCCTTTTCTTTTTACTATTAACTGTAAAAAGATTTTAGGTGCTGTTACGTGGGAATGGTAAAAGATTGAAACTCATTGGTACTAAATCTATTAACCAGTATAAATGAGTTGTCAGACTTTTTTGGTTTTTTTCCTTATGGGGGCAATTGCAGCAGAACTGTGGGACATGGGTTTCTAAAGAAGGCCTCCTGCCTAGGCAGAAGTTGCTTGTGTTGTGCAAGTGGCAAAGTAGGGGCTCCTTTGAAGACACCTCATATCACACTTCTGCCTAGTATCACCTCTCTCTATCTTCACTACATAGACAAATACAAACATTTTTGTTGCTGTCTCATAGTCCCCCAGTTCAATAGAAACATTTTATGAGATACATGTGGGAAAAGGATTCTAGCAAGAGTTGGTTAGTATATACTTTGAATACCTGAAAATGTCTGCACACAAAATATGCAGAACTCGTTATTTGCAATTAGGAATGCTATTGTAGAGTGGGAAATGTTTGAACTTTGGGCTTTCAGTCACTAATTTCATAACCTTCCTCTGAAGTTAGTAGTAGTACTACCTAATGCATTGGAGAGACCCTTTGACTTTCTAATTAAGATTAGTTAGTGATATATTTCATCAGTGAATTCTTGAATCTGTTACTGTTTTGCATCCAAAAACATTTTAGCATGGCTTGTACTTATTGATTCTAATTTGATATATTTTCTTTGGAGAACTTAAATGTGGATCATTTGTTTTCTTCTAGGTTTTGGACGGAAAGATGTAGTTGAATATTTGCTTCAGAATGGTGCAAATGTCCAAGCACGTGATGATGGGGGGCTTATTCCTCTTCATAACGCATGCTCTTTTGGTCATGCTGAAGTAGTCAATCTCCTCTTGCGACATGGTGCAGACCCAAATGCTCGTGATAATTGGAATTATACTCCTCTCCATGAAGCTGCAATTAAAGGAAAGATTGATGTTTGCATTGGTAAGACTGTTTACATTCCAGAATTTTTCTGAAATAGTTTGTAACTATTCTCGATCTTAATTGAATTCATTTGTTAATGTGATCAAATTCTGCCAGGCTGAATTTAAGTATTTAAGAACACTTCATGATTAATCCAACCACTGTTTACTGAGTGTCTTTTTGTATGTGGTACTGAGCTTAAATATTTTAGAGAATAGAGTAGTACAGAGTTTCTCTTCTCTAGAAATACGGATTCTCTTGGGAATGACACACACAAAGAACTAGATGAAGGTGTGGTGGAAGTGAACAGAGTGTTCGAGGATAATGAGTGCAGTGACTGGGCTGGAGTTGAGTCACTCCTTCCTGAGTCTTCCCAGGAAGTACTGGGGAGAAAGGTCAAAAAGTTAGGTAGTGACTTCTTTATAAGGAGCTTCGGATTCCAGGGTAAAGAGCTTGATATTGTTATGTAGATGGTTTGGAATCATTGATAACTTTTAAGGAGGGGACAGTGTGGTGAGAGCAGTATATTTTAGAAAGAGTGATCTGGTAGAGGGCTGAGTAGAAAGGATGGCATTAGGGAGACTAGCTAGGAAGCTATAGAATAATGGCAGATGAGAAATGATGAAGGCATGAACTGGGGTGGTTGTAGGAGAGTAGAAATGGCAGGATAAGTAAAGAAGCATTTGAAGGAAAAACTGTCAGTCATTTAGGATACTTTAATGAATGAAATAGGATTTGCTTCGCAGATTGGTCACTGACAGAAAATTATACGTGAGAAGGCTGCTTATTTGAGAATTGTCATTAACCCGGTATTGACTTTTCTGAGCTTAACAGAGTCGGAGATTTTGGACTGCTACCTTACCTCTATTTTCTGATGCAAAACAGGGACACTTGAAGTCCTTGAGACAGATAGAAAACCAGTTCTGTGCACTAGGAAAAGTCTAGGGGCTCTATGCTAGACTTAAATTGTTCTTTCTCTCTCTCCCAGCCCCCCACCAACCCAAATTACTTTATACTGAAGTCATGAGCTTAGTTTAAATTAGGTTAGGTAATTTATAAAGATTAGAAAAGGATTACCTAGTAACCTCTGTCCAGTTCTCCTTTCCTGTGTGTTATCTTTTTTTGGTTGTTTTTGTCCTTTGTGTTATCTGCCCTCTGCTCAGAATCCTTTTCTGGTACCTGAGTTTCAGGCATATAAATAATGAGCTTTAATAATGTAGGGTTTTCCAAATATAGTTATAGATCTGCACTGTCCAGTATGGTAGTTGAAGACTTGTAATGTGGCTAGTTCAAATTGAGATGTACTGTAAGGGGAAAATACATACCAGATTTCAAAGATTAGTACAAAGAAAAGGAATGCAAAATATCTCAATTGTATATTGCTTACAATATAAATGTAAATATTGAAATGGCAATATTTGGGGTATATTGGATTAAATAAAATATGTTAAAATTAACCTGCTTTTTGTTTTTATAATCTGGCTGCTAGAAAATTTTAAATTACATATGTGGCTCACATTTTATTTCTATTGGACATCACTGTTAGAGATAGGAGTACAGTGGAATGAACATTAACCCTATAAAGGAACGGGAGCTGAGCTTCCCTCTTTGCATGTATTTGCCTGTCTTTCCCCAGCTCCTTATTATAGAGTGTGATGGAATATCTTTATATAACCAAATAACAATATGTACAGAGTATAGCACAAGTCTTTTTATGCTTTTTGGGTTGTAATGTAGCAGTTTTGATTGGGGGTTTGTTAACTCTACAAAGTGTTTTTTTCTTTTTCTTTCTTTCTTTTTTTTAATCCCGCAGATCCCTATTCCTGGGCTATTCACAGCTTTAGAAATTTCATTTTTGCTATTATAGAGTAATCTTTCTAGGCAGTGTTCATTTGGTATGAGAAAACAGAAAACAAGCTTTCAAGTAAACTTTCCTTTTAGTTCTTTATCTGTCCTTAGTCACTTGTTTAGCAAAGGAAAATCTGACATTGAGCTTAGGGGAGATAAATGTGTCTAATACATTAAATAATGGAATATTTTATATATTCTTACCTTTAAAATATAACATTTACCATACTATCAGGGTATAAAAAGTCTTTACTTTGAGACTTCTGGACCAGAATTTTTGAGAAAATGATTTATTAAAATCAAATTGTCATGATTACCATTTTGAAAGGTAGTGTTGCTGTTTTGCAGTGCTCTTACAGCATGGAGCTGAGCCAACCATTCGAAATACAGATGGAAGGACAGCATTGGATTTAGCAGACCCGTCTGCCAAAGCAGTGCTGACTGGTAAGTCTACATACTCTCTTTGGGTATTCTGGGAAGAATATAGAGAATGAGCTTGCTAGGTAGACAGTCAGTTAATGACCTCAATGAGATTTTTTTAATAGTATCAGTTCAGTTGCTATTCTTTTTTGCATCTGAACAGTTGACATTTGATTCTTGTCTAAGGAAGGTAAAGTTTTGTTTTGTTTTGTTTTTTTTAATTAGCTTTTAAATTTGTGATTCCTGCCTTATTGGGGGCAGGGGTGGTAGATAATTGTGTGTTAGTAATCATTCTCTTGCTTTTCTAAACAGAGGATTCTGGGCACATCAATTTCAGTACCATGAAGAGTGAGAATTATTGTGTTCTACTGGAACATATTCATGTGCTTGGAACATATTCATGTGCTTGGAACATATTAAGATATATAAGGCTGTGGTCCCTAGGTTTAGGTTGATTTTAGACTGTCAGGCTTTTTTGAGTGGTAGTATCTACTTCACATATTTTCTCCCTTATCAGAGTATTTCCTCTGAAGCAACTCTCTGCCATATTATTTTTTGGATTCTTATGTACTGTGTGATCACCATTAGAATTACGTCTAATAGTCAAGAGCTTGAGGGGCTCTGCTGTGAGCTTTTGTGCTTGGGCTTTGTGATATTTCTTCTGGTATTACTGAGAAAATTTAGACTAGTACCCTAAAAGAGTTCTAGAAAAGTGAGCTATTGTAACCAACAATTCAGTGTTCATTTCCTCCTTCCCTATTCCATGCTATTCCCTACTTTTACCTTTTGTAAAAATCAAGGCTCAAAAGAAGCCTTGCACAGCAATCAGTATACAATTCATATTGTGGACACCAGTTAGGATTTCGTTTAAGCAAATAAATAAACACTTTATTATGTTAATTTAAATTGTATCGATTTTAAAGTTTTTGCTTATATTCATTTGTAAATATAAAGGCTGTAGGCATAAGGAGTTTATTTAGTCCTGTTTTTGTGTGTGTGTATATATATATATATATTAGTTTATTTTATTTATTTATTTTTGGCTGTGTTGGGTCTTCATTGCTGCGCATGGGCTTTTCTTTGGGTACAGCGAGCAGTGGCTACTCTTCGTTGCAGTTCGCGGGCTTCTCATTGTGGTGGCTTCTCTTGTAGTGGAGCATGGGCTCTAGGCATGCGGGCTTCAGTAGTTGTGGCTCGCAGGCTCTAGAGAGCAGGCTCAGTAGTTGTGACGCACGGGCTTAGTTGCTCCGTGGCATGTGGGATCTTCCCGGACCAGGGCTCGAACCTTTGTCCCCTGCATTGGCAGGCAGATTCTTAACCACTGTGCTACCAGGGAAGCCCTATTTGTATATATTTAAAGCAGCATTGTAATAAAACAATTTTAGTGTAGAAAAATCTTCTGGATTCATAAAAATGTTAATGATTATGTTCCATTGGTGATGCTATAGAGTATCTTTTGTAATTTCTGTGATATCGTTTTATTTTTATATTGGATTTTGTTTTGTTCTGATTTTGAATGAAGTTGTGAATGCATTTTGTCTGTTAAACAAATAACATTGGTTTTATGAAATTTGAGGAGTAAAAAAGAAATGGAAAAGGTTACCCATAACCTACCCCCTAAGACAAACTGTTAAAATTTTGATTTATTTCCTTCTTGGCTTTCCTCTTTCTGTGCATATTGTTTTCATATAGTTGCGGTAATGTTTCATTATATAACATTGAATCTCTTTTTTTCACTTTCATAACAAAGGTATTCTGTCTGTCTTCATATAAATACTTTTAAACTGCACAGTATTCTGTTGATTAACTATTTTCCATTTATTGGAAATTTATTTCCAATTTTTTCTCCTTTAATATAGTTCACTGAGCATCTTTATGCATAAAACTGACATTACTTTTGTAATTAATTTTTTTTTATTTCTGCTTTTTTTTTTTCCCCTAATTCACAGGTGAATATAAGAAAGATGAACTCTTGGAGAGTGCCAGGTGTGTATTAGTGTTATAAATATGTATCATAAATATTTCACCTTTTAATTTTTTAATTTTATTTATTTTTTTTTTACAAAAGAGAATGAATTTTTTTTTAATGGTCACATACATGTCTCCAGATAGAATCTGATAAAAAATACAAATTGCTAATACATTTTTTTGTATGCTAGGAGTGGCAATGAGGAAAAAATGATGGCTCTCCTTACACCATTAAATGTCAACTGCCATGCAAGTGATGGCAGAAAGGTACTTCCTTTTGCAACTAAGTTTGTGTCCATTTCCTGGTAACATGAAATTATGTTTATCTGTTAACTTAAAACATTTGACAAAAATGCTGATATTTTCTTTTAAGCAATAATTTGGATTAATTCTTAACCTTAGTAAAACTTTGTTAATAATAAACATTTAGGTAGCTTCCTATTTGCAATAGTGAACTTGTAAACTATTATACTGTGCCTTCAGTATATATGTTGGATTTTGTAAAACCAGATTATTACTATTATTTAGACAATGAAGTTATAAAGGTTTTTCTGGATTTCTGATTTTATATTTGGATTTTTACCTTTTCATGCATATTTTTTAGCTATTGAATTTCATTAATTTGTCTGTTTAATATTTCAGTCAACTCCATTGCATTTGGCGGCAGGTTACAACAGAGTAAAGATTGTACAGCTGTTGTTGCAACATGGAGCTGATGTTCATGCTAAAGATAAAGGGTAAATAAGCATTTAAACAAAAATGAGGATTTCTTAAATGTTACTGTCCTTGTGATACTCTCTGTAATCTTATAAAAATCATATTTTTTACTAAACAGCATAAAACATTTATTGAGCTTTTATAATAAGCAGATTGCTCTGAGAGCACAGGGAATTATAAAACCTTAAGGCCACCACCATAGGTCTTACGCTGTATTCTAGGAGGCATGTACTCTAGGGACTTAGACCTAACAGTATAAGTTCTCTACTAAATGTGAAGTGATAAATAGAAAGGGATAGCACTTATAGGAGTTCTTAGGAGGGAATGCTCAGTGCTGGCTGTAGTGGTTGAGAAATCCTTCAGGAGGAGGTGATACTTGACCTGGACTTAGTTCAAGAAAGCAGAGAGTTTAGGAAACATCACTCTGTGCAAGAGAATTGATTTGAGAGAAGGTGCTAAAACAGATACTGCAGCATATCTTAAGAAACAATGACTAGACCAACGTGGCTGAAGCCTATGATTAATATAGGGGAGAAGTAAAGGTTAGGGTTGGAGAAACAGGTAAGAACCAGCTTTTAAAGAACTTGGTATTCTAGCCTAAGGAATTCAAGCTTGATTCTGTGAGCCACAATAGCTGTTGAAGGATCTTAAGCAAGGGGAATGATTCTTCTAAAAGAGGAGTTTTAGGAAAAGAGGAGTTTTAGGAAACACACTCTGGCAGCAATGTGTAGGGTAGATTGAAGAAGGAGACTAGAGGCAAAAAGAGCAGTTAGGAGAGTGAGCATTGTAGGGGTTCAGGCGTAATAATATCTGCAGCAGTAGTGGCAGAGGAAATGGAAATAAAAAGAAAGCACAGATGCAAGAGATATTACAGTGTAAGAATGTTTAAGGTTTGTTGAATATCTGGATGTGATGAGGGAGAATAGTAGAGATTATTACATTTCATATTCTGAAGCTGAATGAGTGAGACCCAATGATAACACATACTGAAATCCAGTAGAGAAAATTAATTATCCTGGAGGGGGGAAACATTGCATTCACTTTTAGAAGTCTTGGTTTTATGAGATGATGATGGGAACTCGGGTGGAGGTAGCTAGTAGATAGTTGGGAATGAAATTGGTGCTCAGGTAAGTAAGAAATCATAATCAAAATGGTGAGGAAAGCCATGAGGCTCTACAGAGAGGACTGATAGAACCAAAGACTAAGCCATGGGTGGCTGTCACTCAGCGGTGGCCATCCCTCAGCAGCGGCCATCATGATGATGTCTGTGGTGATTAGTGAGTGATTCCCAAGGAGGACCAACTTACAGATATAATTAGTATATAATTATAATATATAATTAATTAATATATAATTATATATAATTAATATATATATTATATATATATAATTATAATTCAGGATTTTAAGGTTCTGCTGTACCTTCCTATATAGAAAGTTCTTCCTCCATTGCCGTCATGAAGGGATTGGGTTTTATATTAAGGAATATAGCAATTTATCTTACAGAATCTTTAAAAAAAAAAAAGTTTCAAAGTAGAGCCAGTGTTTGAGCTCTGAGTTTGGAAAAGATGTGTCGAAGTCAGAAGGGAGGGAAATCTATCCCATTACACCCAGGGGATACTATGGAGTTCAGGGAACTTTAAGTGGTTTAGCATACTGTTATCAAAGGGTAAGGCTAGAGAGTCAGATCATTGTATGCCAGGCTAAACAGTTGGAGCCATCATTTGAAAGCAAGGAAGTAGCAGTGAAGGTCATGAAAACGAGGACTAACCATATCAGATTTACCTTTTAGAAAAATCTGGCTATAGCTTGGAGGATAAATTGCAGTGGGGCCTGTTTCAGTAGTACAGGGAGAAATAAACAAGGCCCAAACTAAGGGGATGACAGTGACAGTGGGGGCAGGGGTGGGGGGGTAGATTTTAAAGAGACTCGGGCATTAGAATTGTTAGGACTTAGGGTTCAAATACATATTATTAAGTTTTATACACTTTTGTTAGAAGGTCACATAAGCTATTTGCTAGTTAAATTTGCGTAAATTTAATTAAAATTAAATTAAAGCCTAGGGAATCTGTAATAACACAGGGTTTTCCCCCTTCTCGTATTGTAGTGACCTGGTGCCCCTGCACAATGCCTGTTCCTATGGTCATTATGAAGTAACCGAACTTCTGGTCAAGGTTAGTTCTTGTATACTTTTCTTATATAAAATTACTTGAAATCCATAGTATATATGTCTTCTTTGTGTTTTTAGTGCTTGGTGGATATAGAAGGAGTATTTATAATCATTACAAAATGTGGATGATTGATAGATCAGCATCTGACTGCTTTGAGATTTTTGAGATACCATAAGATTTTTTATATAAAGTAGCTTTCCCATTTTGTGAATATCAGAATAAAGTTTTGAAGTTTCAAAACTCTTGAAAATATCAGAAGTCATTTTTAGTGGACCATATGTTACTAAAACCACCAGTTAGATTTTCAAGACCTGCCCAGTTGTACTTTGGGTTGGAACAGGCTTACTTGGTAAGCTTCACTTCTTCCGTTATGCTGGGCAGCTGTTGTTTAACAGGCAGGTTCCAGGGACTGGCAAGAAACTTCTTGTTTTGCTCCCTGTTGGATGAGAATAGAAGCTATACATTCTCTTTGAGAGTGGATTCAAGGATGTTACCCACACGCATTTCTTTTGGTCCCCCAGTCTCTACATATGTATTTGACATTCTTTAGACTTCTCTCACTCCGCTTTCATTCTGCCCTTGAAACTTTTCCTCATTCTGTCAGCAGCTGTCATGAGAAGGGAAAGAGAGCATTTGTTTCCAATGCCTCTCTGCTTCTTTCTGGGCAAGTGCTACCACTGAATATATTTTCCCACAGAAATAACTTTACTATAATGATTAGATACTCTGAGTAGCCCATAAGCCTTTTAAAATGTATAATGTGACTATAATATTACACATTTAACAGTAATGCTTTTGCTTACTGTAAAACTGAATCTTGAATTTAACAGAATATTTGGAATGTTAATTGTGGATGAGAGTGAAACATGAGATAGGTTGCATTGGGACTTACAGACAACTGAATGGTGTTTTCCTAAGACCTAGTGTTCACTGAATAAGAGTGGGAGAAGGTCATATATAGAGAGGACGCTAAGTGAGGTGAGGGTGCAGTTACCAGAGCAGTCAAGCTCAGGAGAGTCAGGAGTTATCTAATAGTTATAAAACACTGTGTTCGTTGAGAATTAGTTTCCCATCATTGAAAGTACTAAAAGAGTAAGTAGCTGGTTTGCCTTCTGCAGAAATGCTATGGAAGGGATTTTGTGTTTGATGAGAGGTTGAGCTAGAATGACCTCTGTGGTTTATCCAAATCCATTACTTGGAAACGTCTAAAATTAAAAAGACTAACAATACCAAATATTAGCAAGGATGTGGAGCCCTGGAACTCAAAATGTTGCCAATGGCAGTACAAAAATAATACAACCACTTTAGAAAACTGTTTGGCAGTTCTACTAAAAGTAAACATACATCTTCCACAGGACCCAACAATTCCTCCCCTAGGGATTTATCCAAGAGAAATCATAGCATATATCCACATTCATAGTTGTTATGAATGTTCATAACAACTTATTCATAATAGTCAAAAACTAGAAACAGTCCAAATGCCCATCAACAGGATGATGGATAAGTGAATTGTGGTGTATCTATACAGTGGAATGCTACTCAGCAATAAAAACAAACTTTTTTTTTTTTAATTTTATTTATTTTTGGCTGTGTTGGGTCTTCGTTACTGCGTGGGGCTTTATCCAGTTGTGGCCAGCGGGGGCTACTCTTCATTGTGGTGTGCCGGCTTCTCATTGTGGAGGCTTGTCTTGTTATGGAGCACGGGCTCTAGGTGCACGGGCTTCAGTAGTTGTGGCACATGGGCTCAGTAGCTGTGGCTCGTGGGCTCTAGAACACAGGCTCAGTAGTTGTGGCACATAGGCTCAGTTGCTCTGCAGCATGTGGGATCTTCCCGGACCAGGGCTCGTACCCGTGTCCCCTGCATTGGCAAGCGGATTCTTAAGCATGGCACCACCAGGGAAGCCCCAGCAGGCAGATTCTTAACTGCTGCGCCACCAGGGAAGTCCCCAATAAAAACAAACTTGATAACAACAACATGTATGAATCTCAGAAACATTGTGTGAAAGAAGCTAGACACAAAAGCACATACTGTGCTATCCTACTTTAATGAAATTCAGAAACAGGTAATTCTAATATATAGTGCTAACAGTCAGAATGGGGGCAGGAGTTGTCTATAAAAGGAGCATGAGGGACATTCTGGGGTGATGAAAGCCTCCTCTCTATCTTGAATTGGGTGATGGTCTCACAGATATATACATTTGTCAAAACTCATCAAACGTATACTTAAGAACTGTGCATTTTACCGTGTATGTACATTATATCTCAGGAAGGGAAAAAATAGTTCTTGGAAAGGATGCAGGTTAAATGTAAAGCTTCATTTTTAAATATTTTTAACAATAAAAGTTAAATAGGCACTTGTGGGTAGGCCTAGCAACCACTGACTTTTTCTGCAGGGGAAAAAAATTACTCTTTCTGAAGTAATTGGTTCGAAAAGTGACCTTTGGGAACATAACCTTTTTAAGATTTCATGCTGTTAAATTACACACTACTGATAATTCTAAATTCTCTTAAAAATTGAGGGCTAAATATGTGCTTTACCCACCCTATCCCACCCCCAGCATGGTGCCTGCGTAAATGCAATGGACTTGTGGCAGTTCACTCCTCTTCATGAGGCAGCTTCCAAGAACAGAGTTGAAGTGTGTTCTCTTCTCCTAAGTTACGGCGCAGATCCAACACTGCTGAATTGTCACAATAAAAGTGCTATAGACTTGGCTCCCACACCACAGTTAAAAGAAAGATTAGCATGTAAGTATAAAATGATGAATGTTCATTCAGCTTAGCTCTTATATCAGTAAACTAACATTTTTTCTTTCTTGTTTGTTTTTTGGAAATTTTTGAATAATAAGGTATTTTCCTTAGCCATGGGTATCTATTATTGTTCACACTAACATATTTAATCATTTGAAAGTTTTCTACTCATTTTGCTCTTAAGATGCTATGAAAAGAAAGTATATTTGTATTTGTTTTTTTCAAGTCAAGTTAAATGCTTTTTGTATGTGTTACTCTCATAGATGGTATGCTTTTGGAAAGAAAAAATCTGAGTTTTATTCCTATCTTTGATGTGACTTTCTTATTAGCTGCTATGAAGTTTTGAAGTGTTATTTGTAGGATTGCTGTCTTGTAAACATAGTCCCCAGATCTTACCATCTAATATTCTTTGGTATCTGGGCAATTCTGTGCTTTTCTGTCTTTAACTGAAATAGATGTAGTGGTGAGAAATAGCCACGTATTTCAGATATAGCATTACTATACATAAATAGGAAACTTATGTTAAGCTTGTATTATTCTGGAATAGTAAAATATAGTGGGTGGTTTCACAAGTCCGATGAATAATAGCAAAGAATCTTGAGAAAATGCCCTCTTTCATTTATTGATCAGTAGGTGGCTCTTAGAAATATCCCACTAGTCTAGTCCCCAGTTCTCTGATGTGTGAGCAGAACCATCTGCTGCTGCTATAATGTTAATATGGGGACTGTGATCACCTTTTCTTTTATTTCTTTACTGAGAAAAGTTCTGTGCTTTGGAAAATTCTCAGAACTCTCTGGTCTGGGAATATATAGCAATAATCCATATATCAGACCAAAATAGACCTTGAATAGGCCATGTTGTATACACACATGGGAGTGAATTGGGTCATAACTGAGGGGAGCTGGCATACCACTGTCTCCCTTTCCAAGGGTTATATTTGGAGAATATCTTTAGAGCTTCACTGGCTACTTGGTAGATAATTTTGAAAATAAGTTCAAGAAAAATACTGCGTCTGGCAAGTCCCATAAATGTGATAGTTCTCACGCAGATTTAAATGCTTTTTCTTCATCTAGATGAATTTAAAGGCCACTCGTTGCTTCAAGCTGCACGGGAAGCTGATGTTACACGAATCAAAAAACATCTCTCTCTGGAAATGGTGAATTTTAAGCATCCTCAAACACATGAAACAGCATTGGTAATGTTTCACATTTAAGTTTTTAAAACGAAATAACCAAAAACATGCTAAATTAATCATAATGTCTTACTTCTTTTGGTGATGCAGGATGACTAACATAATGTCTTACTTTTAATAATAGTATTGTATTAAAAATATATGCTTTTTAAGAATTAATGCCTGTAGGTATATAAAGAAAAAATTTCAAACAATACAGAAAAATAGACAACCACATCCGCTCAAAATGCAGTACTGTTGTTCATTTGCACATCCTTCCAGACAAAAATTTTATTCACATACTGGCATGTATTATATGTGACTTTTCTATTATCATAAATCATATATATCATTTGCTTTTTTTAATTATAAAGCGCATAAATGTTTATGATTGAAAATTTGGAACCCACTGAAAAAGAAAATAGTCTTGCCATCAAGATAAAAGCCACTTGATTTTCCTTTTGGTATTGTAATTTTTTCAGAATTAGATCTAAAGTCTGTATATATCCCCTTTATACTGTGTGAGTAAAGTATCTGTGTGAGTAGAGGCAGCTTCCCTGATAGAGGTGATGTCAGCTCTGTGGTGCTGTAACAAAGTAGATGAAAATTGGGCAGTCTATGGAAAAGGAGTAAGAAAAGAATGGAAGCTAGTAGAGGTAAGTGGTGGAAGATAGGAAAGGGAATGTTGTGATCAGAGGCTACCTTAGAAGTAGAAATTTAAAGGAACAAAGCTGTATGAGTTGCAGAATGTGCTTTCGGTGAGGGAAGATGACACTAAGTAAATTAATGTCTTTAGGGGAAGATTTACCTTGTAGTAGCCTTACTTACCCAATATGTTTTATGGTTAATTTTCTTCCTT
This sequence comes from Physeter macrocephalus, assembly GCF_002837175.3. Classification (NCBI taxonomy): domain Eukaryota; kingdom Metazoa; phylum Chordata; class Mammalia; order Artiodactyla; family Physeteridae; genus Physeter; species Physeter macrocephalus. Next base: position 50,139,691 of record NC_041233.1, read on the forward strand.
ATGCCATGATATAAACTCTGAAGTTTTGTGTAGAAACCGATCTATAAAACGTTGTAGAACTTTTTGCTACTTTAAAAAAAAAATCCGTGTTAAAAAAAAAATAGCAAAGTTGCAGACTAATAAGAAATGCCACTGCAAAATTTAAATCATAACAGTATCAAGATGGTACAGGGAAGCTTGGAAAAACTGACTTGGAAAATCTTCCAGTCTGAAAAGTTAATTCTACATGTTGTTTTCCTCTGAGTATTCTGCTATTAAACAACTCATTTTTTTAATTAACCTTAAAATACAGGGAATTAACTGTTGGTAGATAGTTGTGTTGCAGAGGCATTGTCTTCCAGGTTTCCAGAGATTACAGGCCCTGCCTGTAAAAGGATGGGGCAGAAGAGTAAGGGTGCAATTTGAAATGGATGAGCTCAAGAATTCTTGGATATAAACTATTTTCCATTCTCTGTGCCAACCTGATAGATGTCCTGGGATGATTATTCAAAACATACCAAAAGAGCTGTGTTCACCAATTAGAAATGATTTTATTGAGGGCAAAGGAATGATTTTGGTGACAGCAACAACATCAAAGAATGAATCTGAAGCAAAGTCATAAAGATCAGATAAGCTTTATAATTAGCAATAGGTTAAAATCAGACACATTTCATATGTACTGTGTTTAGATGTGTGCACAAGTTAGCTTGACAGTTATCCAGAACTTTTATTCCATGAAATCTCAGGTTTCAGTTTTAACTTAACTTTCATGCATTAATTTAGTCGTTCACTCATTCTGACATTTATTGAACACCTGTTGTGTATGGGTATAATCCTGGATGTTGGGGAGACAAAGATCTGGGACATGACCATGAGATATTTATTGGGTTTATAACTGGCAAATCCCTACCTCCTATCCCCTTTTCTCCTTGATACATCATAGACATAGATCCTGCAGCCTCCAACTCAGAGTATATAATTTTCTACCACTGATTTTACCAAACAAGTAATTCAAGGTCCTTATCCTGCTGGAGCAACTCATTGAGGAAGATATAAATACCACCCAGTTTGTCGGCTATTCCATCAGTGTTTTTCTAAGCAGAATCCAGAGCTGACAAGTGCTGTGTTATTTCTTCATGTAAAGAAATCCCAACCTTTGGGGTGTTTTATTAACCTTTAAAAAATAACATAAACACCATGCTCTTTGGGAGCAGTTTTGAAAGGACTGTTGGTCACAATTTAAGTTTTTCATTACAGCAGTAGTAGCTTTTTCAGAGATGTAGGACAACTATGAAGCTTAATCAAAATTAATAACATATCACTTGCTAAATAGGGTTTTCAGGCACTGTCAGAATTTGGTAATCATTGCACGTTCCATCCAAAAGAAAGTCTTTGAAGAGCAAAGTTCAGTCAAAAATGAAACAAAGACATGAAATAACTTCTTAATTGTTCTTGATTGGAAACACGAAAGTTCTTAAAAATCAGTTATGTATAGTCCTTGATTAATGCTGCAATTTAAATTATCTAGCATTGTGCTGCCGCATCTCCATATCCCAAAAGAAAGCAAATATGTGAACTGTTGCTAAGAAAAGGAGCAAACATCAATGAAAAGACTAAAGAGTAAGTATGCTTTTAATAATTAAAAATTATTGACACTTTTATTTTTGGAAAATACATTCATTGTCCGGCTGACTTTTTCTCTTTAAGATTCTTGACTCCTCTACACGTTGCATCTGAGAAAGCTCATAATGATGTTGTCGAAGTAGTGGTGAAACATGAAGCAAAGGTATACTTCATTTTTGGTAATCTTTGGTAATCCAGGGAGTTGTTTTCTATTTAGCGGATGAAATGCCTGACTTCCTAAGCTATTTACTCTTTCATAGGTATTTTTCCCTCAGAGTAGTCCTGCAGATACTTTTTCTATATATCTCTCTGCTAGAAAGTCTGTGGATTTACTCAAGAAACATTATTCCTATGTATCCTTCCTTCTCCCTTCCTTTTAACCACACCCCACTGGTCAAGTTATCCTTCTTTTTCTTTTTCTTTTTTTTTTTTTTTTTTTTTTGTGGTACGCGGGCCTCTCACTGTTGTGGCCTCTCCCATTGTGGAGCACAGGCTCCAGATACACAGGCTCAGCGGCCATGGCTCACAGGCCCAGCCGCTCCGCGGCATGTGGGATCTTCCCGGACCAGGGCACGAACCCGTGTACCCTGCATCGGCAGGCGGATTCTCAACCACTGCGCCACCAGGGAAGCCCTATCCTTCTTTTCCTAACGATACACTCTTAAGAATATCCCCAGCCAGACATATTTATTCTGACCTATCATCTTTTCCGGGATTCTCTTCTGTTATCTTCTGTTGCTTGGTTACCATGATAACCCCTGTTATTTACCCCAACCACAGTCTCTCTTACCCTCTGTTATTTCATAACTAAGCCAGAGATCATGGAACAGAAGGAAATAAATTAAGTAACTTGACTAAAAACATAGCTCCTCATATTGCGAAGTTCTGTAGTTGGCATTTGTACACAAAGCATTTTTTTTAAATCAATCACAAAAGTCATTCATTCCAGAGCATTCAGTAGAGAAATGTATTCTAAAATGTGGCATGTAAGATGGTTTTAGGGAATATCCCAGATGAACATTTTTATAAGAGTTATAATTTTTATTAGGAGAATATTGGTTTCCTATTTGTAGAAACGGTATACTTAAGTTTAAAAGTCAAGGTGATTTCACTGTGTTGGACACCTGAAGCTTATATAATATATGTCAACTGTACCTCAAAAAAAAGTCAAGTGGATTGAAAGAAAACAAAGCATTTTATTCATGGAACAATCAGGTTTTCATCAAGGCTAAAAGTCATTATTTCTTACTCAGGAACTTAAAAAAAATTACTCAGTAAACAATACACATAGCATCTCAGATTGGAAGAGATAACAGTCACCTAATTCAACAGTTTTCAGTTTATAGCCATTGATCGTTGCTTTCTTCAAACAAAATCTGTGGTAGAAATTCATTATATAATAGAATTGAGCTGCTGTGATGAAGGGAGAAGAAAGAAATAGAGATCCCTTTACCCCTTGGGGACCCCTGAGGCTCTTCTCTAAATGAACTTTGCAGAATGATTTTCTAACCTGTCCTTCCTTGGGTTTTCACTTAAGGAACCACTTAGAATTCTACAGTTTCTTTTTATGTTGCCTCTCAGTGTCCTAATTTCTCTTTTATTTGGGGGAATTCTTGATAATGTATAATCTCAATCTTTCCTATTGTAAAGTATTGAAAAAATAAAGTTTATTTCTGCTTGACTGCTTGGCATATCTCATTTGTCTGTCTGTCCTATAACTTTTCGTTGATTGCATTTTTTTTTTTACATGTGGTGCATTACTTGAGGAATATCTGGATGCATATTAAATTTGAGTTGTGAAGCTCAGTGAAACAATCTTGTCTAGGGTGACCAACCATCCAGGTTTGTCCCAAGACTAAGGGATTTAACACAGGACTTTCAGTGCTAAAACCGGAAAAGTCCCAGGCAAACCAGGACAAGTTCGTCACCCTAACCCTAACACAGAGTGGCACCCAAATAAAGTTTTCAAGTGGATATATAGTTCACATTGCAGTGAGTTTTGGTACATGAATAAACAGATTAATTGCTCTGGGCATTTTACGTTGATTTTTCTGATTCTGTAAGCATGGAGACTATCTCTTTATAGGCTACTTTTAGATTCATTGAGAAAGTGTTACTATGTAATCCTGTTCAGGTCTTCTCCGATTCCATGAATATGAATTGGCGTCTCAAAACACTAGTGGTCACATGATTGATTACTGAGGAATTTGATTTCTCAGTTAGGTTTTGGAGAATTATTTTCCTGGGTGGGAGGGTGGGGATGAGATAGGAGGAGTCTTACAGGTGACTTTTTTTTTAATTATGAAAAATTTCAAAAATACAACCAAGCTGAAAGAATTTTACAGAGTATAACTATATACTTACCACCTAAATTCTACTGCTAGCATTTCACCGTATTGTTTTCTTACATATCCATCAATTTCTCTCTCTACCCATCAGTACCTTATTTTTTGACACACTTCAAAGTAATTCACAAGTTAATACACACTTCTCCCTAAATTCTTTTAATAGGCATCAGCTAGAGGTCAATATTTGTTTACAGTCTTTCTTTGGATGTGAAATTTACATGCAATGAAATATACAAATCTTAAATGTACATTTACTGAATTTTGCCTAATGCATACACCTGTGTAACCAAAACTCTTGAAGATAGAGAACATTATCTCATGGCAGAGGCAATGTCCCATCCAAGGCAGTCTCCATGCCTAGAGGCAACAACCATTTTGATTTTTTCTAACATAGATTAGATTTGCCTATTCTGGGCCTTCATGTCCATGGGATTGTACAATATATACTCTTTTGTGTAAGACTTTTTCCACTTAGGATAATGTTTTGGAGATTGAACCATGTATCAATAGTTTGTTCTTTTTATTGCTGAGAAGTATTCCATTGTGTGAATATACCATAGTGTCCTTATCCATACAGATTATATTTTACATGATAAATAAGATAGAAGATTAAGCCAATAGAAATAAGTTTTTGTTGTTGTTGTTGTTTTTTGCGGTACGTGGGCCTCTCACTTTTGTGGCCTCTCCCGTTGCAGAGCACAGGCTCCGGACGCGCAGGCTCAGCGGCCATGGCTCACGGGCCCAGCCGCTCCGGGGCATGTGGGATCTTCCCGGACCGGGGCACGAACCCGCGTCTCCTGCATCGGCAGGCAGACTCTCAACCACTGCACCACCAGGGAAGCCCGAAATAAGTATTTTAATGCTAATTTAGTCTCTGGCTTTGTTACCAACTGTTATCTTGGGGTTAGTCTCCACATTTCTGCACCTCAGAGATCCATAAAAGTACATGCATTAGACTTTCTTAGGCAGTGTCTCACTCTAAATGTGGTGAATCTATTGAGTACTTCAATGCTAAACAACTGTTATTCAATATTTTTAATCAAAAATTGGACCTTCATGGGGCTTCCCTGGTGGCGCAGCGGTTGGGAGTCTGCCTGCTGATGCAGGGGACGCGGGTTCATGCCCCAGTCCGGGAGGATCCCACATGCCACGGAGCGGCTGGGCCCATGGGCCATGGCCGCTGAGCCTGTGCATCCGGAGCCTGCGCTCCGCGGCGGGAGAGGCCGCAGCAGTGAGGGGCCCGCATACTGCAAAAAAAAAAAAAAAAAAAAAAAAAAAAATTGGACCTTCATGAATTGGTGAATTTATACTCTAGATTTGAGCAAAAATACTTTCTTTGGCACTGGATAATGGACTTCATAAGAGATTAATTGAGAGATTTTAATTAGTAACAAGTGCTGGATGCATGATTAGATCATTTTAAAGTTTGTACCACAGGCTAATTTCACCTTTTTCTGATTGTTAAGGTTAATGCTCTGGATAATCTCGGTCAGACTTCTCTGCACAGAGCTGCGCATTGTGGTCATCTACAAACCTGTCGCCTACTCCTAAGCTATGGGTGTGATCCTAACATTATATCCCTTCAGGGCTTTACTGCCTTACAGATGGGAAATGAAAACGTGCAGCAACTTCTTCAAGGTATTGAATACTTCCATGAAATTATTATTTTTTAAATTAACCTTTAAGTTTTTTTCACGTATCATGTAGGAGTTGGTAGTAAAAAGAAAATTTTTCAGGATTGTTGGCTGTTATTTCTTCTTAATCAACTCATTGTACTCAATGCCCAAATGTTGTAAGTCTTTTATGAGTTTGTTCCAGTAGCATTTGCTGCCCAGCTTCTGTGAGTATATAGCTGTCTCTTAAGTTTTTATCTAGAAGGGTTTTAAAATAGACACAACAGTTGCTATTTCTTTTTAAAGAAAGGAAAACTGAAAAGGGTAGATGATGTCTCTTAGAAGAGCAACCATAGTGATAAATAGTACTCTAAAGACGGGCCCTGCCTCTTCACTCTTTTTTAGATCCTTCATATAAAGCATATAGAATTTGTACAAGGTAACCAACTATTTGACTTACATGTAACTGTTGAATGGACTGATACTTATTACATTTTAAAATCAAATCAATTTAGACCAGTATCTACACATTTGACGTAGGTTAAACATTTCAGCCTAGAAATCTGGTCCCATAAATTTTAGTGTCTTTGCCTGTATCTCCGTATTTTACTAGAATTTAATGGAGTGTCTGACATCTCAAAGCTCAAATGAGAAGAAATGTAACAGATCAAGCCTTTTGTACCTTTTATAGTCACCCTTGATGATCCTTATGCCTATGGTCTGGCAACTACATTTTGAGAAAAACACTGCTTGCATAGAAGAAGGCAGATTAATAAGATCTCCTGTGAACTTCTAAAATTGTGAACTAACTACAAGACTGCTCTCAAAATTGCCTTTACTTCCCCGTATACCATGCATTTGTTTCGGTGTCAGTTTTGGGGGTAATAACATTAGTCCTATTCAGTTACCTAGTGATGGACATTTACAGTCTTCTTAGTTTTATACTAAGTGCTATTACTTACCTTTCCAACCAGTTTCTTAGAGTCAGTTATCAAAGTGGAATTTCCAAGTCAAGGTTAACATAATTGTTAAATCATTTCTAGAAAAGCTGTTATGTACCATTTTACATTCCTACCAGTAGGATGTGACAGGACTTGTTTTCCCTGTCAGCCCCAGGTATTATGATTCTTAATCATATCCTTGGGTGAATGTGTGTCTATGTGCGTGTATGTGAATTACAGAAGTAGTAGATGCTTTTTTAAAATGCAAATTATAGAAATATTGACGGTGTAACTCCCCATTTGCTCTTTGCCCACTAATGGATGAAAAAAAAAAAGCCCAGTATTTCATTATTTTAATTTGCATTTCTTAGATTTATGTTGCAGTATTTTTTCCATTTTGTTCTTTGCCTATGATTTTGTTTAATGCTGTGTTATTGCCTGACAGATATTTTTCCAAATTAGTTTTGTTTCTGCCTTTGATATACTGCTTTAAGATGCTTTTCTGCTCCAAGAGAAAAAATATTTACCTATATTTTCTTTTAGTATTTTTAAGGTTTAATTTTTTTATACTTAGCGTCTATAATCCATCTGAAGTTTATTTGTTCTGAGAACAAGGTACATGTTTTCTTCCTTTCCTATGATATTTTAAATGAGCTATAAAACATAGAGTTTTAGACCTGAAAATAACTTCAGATGTTTCTAGTCCAACTTCTCTCTTTTTAGAACTGGAAAAATCAGAGGCCCAGAAAGTTCAAGTGACTTGCTCCAATTCAGGTAGCTAGTCAATGGCAGAACCATGGTTAGATATCTAGCTGTTGCTCTCCTAATTTAATACTTTACCACCAGTCAACTGACTTGGTTACAGAGCAAGCCATCTTTCATTATATTACGTTCCTTTATATTGCTTAAATCTCATTTTATAATTATTATTCACATCTACATACATTTGACATATGTAATGTTTCAAAAAAGTTTTTACTGCTTTTCCCGTACTACCATGGAGATTGCCTATGTAATTATCACCAAACTATAAAAAGAACTTTACTCTCAGATAAGATGCCTTCCTTAAAACTTAGTCCCACCTTCCAAATGGGAGTTAATCACTCTTTACTTCTCTTTCTTTTTAGAGGGTATCCCATTAGGTAATTCAGAGGCAGACAGACAATTGCTGGAGGCTGCAAAGGCTGGAGATGTAGAAACTGTAAAAGTAAGACATAATCTTATGGTTTTGTTAACTTTGTGTTTTTATTTTGACAGTGTTTAATGAATCTGTACTGTAAACATGAAAAATCTAGTTATTTATATGTGCATTGTTTTAAAAGGTAAATAATGCTAATCTAGTTCTGCAAATAAGGATCATTGGGTAATGAAAGAAACTTTTTAGTTTCATATGCATCTCAATAAATACATCATAGTCACAAATTTAAATAAACTGCATGTTTATGGGAATGCATTTTGTTTAAAGAACCTATTCATTTGTCCCTTTAAAAGAATAAGAATAAGGTATATGAAATTATTGTCCATTGTTGTTTACATATGACACATAAAACAGAAAGGGAAGAAAACTAAACAATGTATCCCGCTGTCTATATATTTTTTCTGGTTTCTTCATTTTTTTGCCCCCTCTACCTCTGTGAGGACCCAGTGTTTAAATATAGTAAAAATATAGTGTCACCACCTTTCAGAGCCACTGTCTCCTAATAATCTTCAATTTATCTAGACTGAAATATTTTTTTTCTTTCTCAGAAGAGCCAACTTGAGCCCGTCTATGGCCCCCATCTCCTATAACAGTCTTCCCTAGAAAAACCTTTTCTCAAATTTTGCTTTTACTGTAGAATCATATGTAACGTCTCAATGCCTATACCAGATATTTCTGTTACCTACAGAAACTGAATATCCAGCTAAATAACTCAGAAGATTAAAATTTTGAAAGAGCAAGACTGCTTTTCAGGTCAACTAATATAAATTAAAATTAACTCGGCATGTTTCATGATTAAATAATTCTTATTTTTTTTAACAATATTTTTTATTTTTGGCTGCATTGGATCTTCATTGCTGCGTGCAGGCTTTCTCTAGTTGCAGCGAGCGGGGGCTACTCTTCGTTGCAGTGCGGTGGCTTCTTTTGTTGAGGAACACGGGCTCTAGGCGCTTGGGCTTCAGTAGTTGTGGCACGCGGGCTCAGTAGTTGTGGCTCGCAGGCTCAGTAGTTGTGGTGCACGGGCTTAGTTGCTCCGCGGCATGTGGGATCTTCCCAGACCAGGGCTCAAACTTGTGTCCCCTGCATTGGCAGGTGAATTCTTAATCACTGCGCCACCAGGGAAGCCCAGATAATTCTTTAGTAATGCAATAATGTTAATTTTAATTTCCAAAGCTAGGTGGGGGGTGGGGATAAAGCCCGGTTGTGTCCTCCCTCCCCACCAACACCTCCCCCACAGACTTTCAAAACAGTGCTAGGTCCTATTTGAGGGGGCATTGATAGGTACTAAGAAATTTTATAAAAAGCTAAAATTATTTATTTGATTCATGGCAGAAGTCTCTATTTCAACCAATTTCACTATATATCTATATGGTGTTGTTAATCCTGAACAGACCCACCCCACAGAGTCAGTTTTACATTTCCTGAGAACAAAATGTGAATGTTGGCCTCATCAGAACTTGAGCTCTGAGGACATTTATTCACTGTCCTTTTATTTTTTTTTTTATTTTTTATTTTTATTTTTTCGGTATGCGGGCCTCTCACTGTTGTGGCCTCTCCCGTTGCGGAGCGCAGGCTCCGGACGCACAGGCTCAGCGGCCGTGGCTCACGGGCCCAGACGCTCCGCGGCATGTGGGATCTTCCCGGACCGGGGCACTAACCCGTGTCCCCTGCATCCGCAGGCAGACTCTCAACCACTGCGCCACCAGGGAAGCCCCACTGTCCTTTTAAATAAAGAGATTTCTGGAAGTTGATTTAAAAGTCCATGTGCTCTTTTCCACCTGCTTTATGTGTGTAGGTAGTACAGTCATCTACAAATAACTTAAGGGGTTTTTTTTAATAGTTTCATTTTTTGAAAGAAAAATGCTATTATGCAGTTTTATTGTTTGACTTGTTTTATAGTTATGTTCTCATGCCCTTAATTAGAAGGTTAACGTGATATTGAATGGGGGATTTTGTTTCTCTTACTGACTAATGACTTGTGGAAAAACAAATCACTTGAGTTAAGGGTAGTGAGCTGAGTTTTTTCCTGGAGGAGTGATAAGTTGGGCAGGTGGAGTTAGAGTCAACTAGCTGATTTATTTGTGTGTGGGGTGGAGGTGGTGATAAAAAATTGTAAGGCTCATCTACTTACATATGTTAAAGAGCATAAAACTACATTCAGTACATCTAATATTAAAGACCAGACTTTGTTCTCATAGAGATAGAAGAAGTCTAGAGGAGGAAATAGATGAAGAGAGGATGAGATTGGGGGCAGGAATTGGACTTAGAGAATAACATAATACCATTGAATTGAGGAAGACCTTCCTCTATCTCTGTGATAGTCATTAGGCTGTCTTCCCTTACCTCTGCTTTTAAAGTCACTTAGAAGAGGGACTTCCCTGTCCACCTGCCAATGCAGGGGACACAAGTTCGAGTCCTGGTCCGGGAAGATCCCACATGCCGCGGAGCAACTAAGCCCGTGTGCCACAACTACTGAGCCTGTGCTCTAGAGCCCGTGAGCCACAACTACTGAGCCCACGTACCACAACTACTGAAGCCCACGTGCCGAGAGCCCATGCTCTGCAGCAAGAGAAGCCACCGCAATAAGAAGTCTGTGCACTGCAATGAAGAGTAGCCCCTGCTCACCACAACTAGAAAAGGCCCATGCACAGCAATGAAAACCCAACACAGCCAAATAAATAAATTTAATTAATTAATTAATTTAAAAAATAATAAAGTCACTTAGAGGAAATTTATCTCCAACAACTTTCTATTCCTTGTATATCTCTAGACAGCTGGCTTGGTGTGAATCACTGGGACATATTACCCAATGTACACTTAATTATGTGCTTGGTTGTGTTTGTTTACTGGTGAGCTATTAGGCTAGATACTTTTTGGACACCTACTATTAGAAAACTTGTCTGAGTGGACAAAATTAAACTTGAGAGCTAGGGAGTTAGAGTGGCCAGTGATAACTGCCAAACCTGGCAGCACTTGACACGTGTTAAAAATACTCATTCCTAGAGCCTGGCTCCAGACCCATGAAACACTGTTTCTCAGTGGTGGGACCCTGAATGTATATATCTTGTTTGGGAAGCACTGAAGAGCTTTATCAGACCTGTTACTAAACCTTTGAGATAAATCCACTGATAGCTGGCTCCTTTGGTTTATTAGGCTTAAAGTTATCCCTGCTTTTTTAGGGTAGGGTAGTTTAAAAAGGTGGGGGGAGGGAAGGGCTTTTACTAATATTCTTTACTAAAATACTCTTTTGCCTTTTTTTGAACACCATGATTTATTATCTATGTTGCTTTCCTTCCCCAAGTGTTCATACTTTTCATGCAGAATACTCTTGAGTATTTTGAGTGTTACTCTGACAGCCTTTCTCAGCTAGACTTCCTCATCTGAACCAACAAAATACAAAAAAATTCTTTGAGTGACTTTTTTTTAATTCTCCCAAGGATGGTACCTAACCAATAGCATTCTGTTAGTTAATTCATTCCATATAGTACAGTATAATTCTCTAAGTGTAATTCCTCGACTGCCAGCATCAGCATCACTTGCGAGCTTGTTAGAAATGCAACTTCTCAGGCCCCATATCAGACATACTGGGTTAGGAAATCTGGTGGTTGGACCCACTGCACATGAAAATTTAAGAACTACTGTTCTAGAACAGTACTTCTCAAACGTTAATGTGCTTACAGATCACCTAGAGATCGTGTCAGAATGCAGATTCTGATTCAGTAGGTGGGAGTCTGAGAATCTGAGTATTTAACAAGTTCCCAGGTGATGCCATCATGCTTCTATGATTCAGTGTATCTCTCCATATATTTGTCACAAAATGAAAACTATGATTGCTTTCAGGTACTTGCGTTACCTTTATGTATATAACAGTAATGGTAATAGTAAAATTTACCTACTAGTTTTAGCAAAGGTAGATGATTATAGATAAGAGGACCAGAGGGATTCCCAATAAATGACAAGATGAAATAAGAAGAATAAATAGCCAAGAGTTTCTGAAAATACTGATATGATGAAATAAGAAAATAAATCAGACATTTGAAATTTCTACTAAATGAATGAAAACAAGTCAGAATATGTAGCATCATGTGTATGAGAATACTGATATGATGAGACAAGAAAATAAATCAGACATTTGAAATTTCTACTAAATGAATGAAAACAAGTCGGAATATGTAACATCATGTGTATACTGTGTTGCGTCCTATAGAAGTTGTGTACTGTTCAGAGTGTCAACTGCAGAGACATTGAAGGGCGTCAGTCTACACCACTCCATTTTGCAGCTGGCTATAATCGAGTGTCTGTGGTGGAATATCTGCTGCAACACGGAGCTGATGTGCATGCTAAAGATAAAGGGCAAGTACCAACAATTGCCATGGCGCCTCTGTTCCTTTATCTGACCTTTTTAGGAAAATCTGAAAACATATTTATGATAGATGGTAGTTCTTTTATTTTCAGAGAAGTCTAGTTCCTAACTGGCTTAAATGTAGCTTCTTAATTTCAGTTAAGATTTTATGATGAGTAGCATTTATATAAAGACTTAGTTGCATAATGCCTTGTAATTTTATAATGGCCAAGGAGATTACAACAGTAGTGTGATGCTGATTTTTAATGCTGTAAATTTTTCAGTTTGCATTGAGGATACTTGAGTTCTTCCAGTTTATCTTAAAATTATTTTTCTTTAAAAATATGTAATTCTTGGGACAAAGTGAGAGAGTGGCATGGACATATATATACTACCAAATGTAAAACTGATAGCTAGTGGGAAGCAGCCTCATAGCACAGGGAGATCAGCTCGGTGCTTTGTGACCACCTAGAGGGGTAGGATAGGGAGGGTGGGAGGGAAGGAGGTGCAAGAGGGAAGAGATATGGGGATATATGTATATGTATAACTGATTCACTTTGTTATAAAGCAGAAACACACCATTGTAAAGCAGTTATACTCCAAAAAAGATGTAAAATAAAAAGAAGAAAAAAAATATATATATATATATAAAATTCTTGGGAATTCCCTGGCAGTTGAGTGGTTAGGACTCAGTGCTCTCACTGCCGTGGCCCCGGGTTTGACCCCTGGTCGGGGAACTAAAAATCTCATAAGCTGCGCTGCATGGCCATAGAATAGAATAGAATATTCTTAATTCTAGATATTGCAAAATAGATGTTTGTCATATTCTCTGCAATTTTAAATATTTTTAAAATGTCCTCTCTGCCCACCCCCCCACCCCAAAGTAATTCCATTTCTGCTTTCAATAAATTCAGGTTCTATAAATCGGTAAAATTTCTTATGCAGGTCAAGAAATTTATCAGCTGTATGTAATTATTTAAATTAAAATATATCTTTGTGTTGTGTTGCTTATTTAACTTTTCAGAGGCCTTGTACCTTTGCACAATGCATGTTCTTATGGACATTATGAAGTTGCAGAACTTCTTGTTAAGCATGGAGCAGTAGTTAATGTAGCAGACTTATGGAAATTTACACCTTTACATGAAGCTGCAGCAAAAGGAAAATATGAAATTTGCAAACTTCTGCTCCAGGTATATTTAAGTACTTATGGACAGGGTATATTATGTAGAATATGTTTATGATATTTCTAATAATTCTAATATAAACCTAAACTAGTTACGGGGCAGGAAGCAAAAATCTAATTCTGTACCTAGATTTCAGAATAAATGTCATGAACAGTATAAGCCAGGTTTATTTAGTACTAATGAAATTGATAGTACTGGTTTATCTATACTGGTAGCAGTGTAGATATTTTACAGTAAAAACAAGAGTATAGTTAAATTTATACTTTATACGAACATTGAAATATGTTTGTGAAAACTAAAAATAGCATATGTGAAAGGTAATTTTTAGTGAAATACTACCTTGTTTTGAATGTAGTTTAAAATTTTGACTATATTATTGCATTGTTAAAGCCCAGTAATATTTAAGTGCCTCTGTATTTTTTATTGTAATTTTTTATGTATTAAATTAAGCATTATTAACAGTCATGTTAACCTTTAAGGTAGAGTCTCTATATAAAATAGTTTTCTTTAGCTCAGTGCTTTGTGACCACCTAGAGGGGTGGGATAGGGAGGGTAAGAGGGAGGAGATACGGGGATATATGTATATGTATAGCTGATTCACTTTGTTATAAAGCAGAAACTAACACACTATTATAAAGCAATTATACTCCAATAAAGTTGTTTAAAAAAAATAGTTTTCTTTGGTATTGTTACATTGAATATTTTCTCATTGACCAAGGGCAAATTTAAGCTAATTCCTCCCTTTCTGTTTTTCACATGCCCAGCATGGTGCAGACCCCACAAAGAAAAATAGAGATGGAAATACTCCCTTGGATCTTGTTAAAGATGGAGATACAGATATTCAAGATCTACTTAGGGGAGATGCAGCTTTGTTGGATGCTGCCAAGAAGGGTTGTTTAGCCAGAGTAAAGAAGTTGTCTTCACCAGATAATGTGAATTGCCGTGATACCCAAGGCCGACATTCAACACCTTTACATTTAGCAGGTAAGTGAATGAAGTGTCACAGATTTAGGCTGGTGACATCTAAGATTCGTTTTACCTGAGTAAAATATTTCCTGTAAGTAAATTTGAAAGATTCAAATCAAGTATATTCCAATACAACAATTATACTCTAGTGTATTTGTACAGGGCCATGTTCACTTTAGCACTAGCATGTTACATTCATTAAGAACAATCGAAAGAGGCTCTGCCAGTCACCATGTGCTTTGGAACCTTTATTCCAGGTCATCATATTGTTTAAATCATCTTTGGTGAGTGTGTTTTGGCTACAGAAACTAAAAATAGGCCTGCTGAGCTGGCCGTCCTCATGGAACGCTAAATATTTCCATTCTTCTGATGATAGCTGTTAAGCATAAGCAGAAAGAATCTTTAAGGACTTCCAGAAGTTACATAAACTTCTTGTTATTTGTCATATTAGTTTGTAAGGCCTGCCTTAACAAATTACCACAGACTAGGTGGCTTAAACAACAGAAATGAATTTTCTCAGTTCTGGAAATGTTGGCAGGATTGGTTTCTCCTGAGGCCTCTCTCCTTGGCTTGCAGATGGCCACCTTCTCTCTGGGGCTTCACATGGCGTTTTCTCTGTGTATGTGCATCACTGGTGTCTCTGTGTCCTAATCTCCTCCTCTTATAAGGACAAGAGTCACATTAAATTAGGGTTGACCCTAACAGCCTTGTTTTAACTTAATTATCTCTTGAAAGGCCTTATCTCCAAATACAGTCACATTCTAAGGTACTAGTGGTTAGGGCTTCAACACAGGATATTTGGGGAATACAGTTGAGTACAAAACATTTGTTCTAAGTTTTCACTCATAAAATTGGCGCAGTGTATCTTTGCCTTCACTGCATGTAATGCAGCATTGTGATTTCAGCACAGCTTTTTGAGCTGCATTGAAGCTGCTAGGGGGACTTCCCTGGCAGCCCAGTGGTTAAGACTCCATGCTTCCACTGCAGGAGGCATGGGTTCAATACCTGGTCAGGGAACTAAGATCCTGCATGCCACCTGGCCAAAAAAATTTAATAAAATAAAAACAATAAAGTTACAAATGCATATTCCTTTTTTTAAAAAAAAAAAAAAAAAAGAAGATGCTAGGGAATGGGCCATTAAAATCACTGAGCTAAAACTAATACTTTAGTGGAGTTGCATCATAGGCACATTTGACTCATACAAGTTTTATCTAAATACGCGTGGTTTGAAAAGAGAAAAAAAAGGAATGCAGGTGTTTCTGCCACTTTGTGTAATGTAGGAGGTGTAAGTTTACTCTTCTCTCAGTTCCTTTCAGTCTCACAGTGTGAGCAACTATGTTCCTAGGTTTTTGTTGTTTTGGGGTTTTTTTTTGTTGTTGTGTTTTTTGGCCACACCTTGTGCAGCATGTAGGATCTTAGTTCCCCAACCAGGTGTTGAACCCGGGCCCCCTGCAATGAAAGTATGGAGTCCCAACCACTGGACTGCCAGGGAAGTCCCTTAAGAGATAATTTTAGTGTATGTAGTTTTTACCTTTAAATTATGACCCCATGTAAGTTGGAACCCCACTGGCAAAGGAAAAGAATTACTCCATCTATGTGTCTTTTAGAGCATTAAAAGTGCACTAAAAGTGATAAGCCACAAATGCTAGCAAAGCGAGGTAAAGCTTTTCTTCTTCCACTGGCGATCAGGAGTTTCTAGTCCATGTAAGACAAAATGTGGCCTGACCTCTGATTTGAATTGTGCTGTGCATAATTTCATATATTAGCTTTGTATCTTTATGGTAGCTTACCTAGAACATTTAATATTACTATTTAAGTCTGTATTCTTTGTAAGTGGCAAATACATTGTATACACAAAATGTTTCTCACTTATGCGGTATTATACCTTGAGATCTGGAAGGACTTTTGGATTTGGTGTAGTATTTAGCTTATGGTAGTTTTGTAGTTTTGTTTTTCTTTACTTGATCTTACTAAATTTTTTTTTTGCTTTAGATCTTTCAACAAAAGGCTGAAAACTACAGTAAAAATGAATGAGTTAAATACTTTGAACTATTTTAAAGTTTCAGGTGATACCTGATTTTATGTTGACAAAATTAGGTTCCAGATTTGCTTTCAAACTATTGATTATGTGTCAAATAAAATATACATACTTTACCGTGAGCATGCATTTACTAAGATAGCTGACAGTTCCCAAAATGACAGCTGGGAGGTTACGGTACATTTATAAAATACTAAGTTTTATTACTTCATGGTTTTAGCAGCAATAGATTCTGCTGCTTTTAGAGATATGCACCCTTACATTCTCTCTAGCAAAAAGCATGTCCTTGTGGCCTTCTGGAGAAATGGGGGCCTGAGACCCACACTGGTGTGTTGTCTTCTGCTCTGCCAGCCACCTGTGTTCCTAACTTGGCTTTTATATGATTGGATGCCTTTTGCTTGCAGCCTTGAGACCATGTACCTGAGTTCAGGAAGTTGTGTGTACAACAACCATGAAGGCAGGGACTTTGGTAAGAAGGTTTTAAAAGGAAAGATTTAAGTATATCAGTCAATATAACTTTAGAGTCTCCAAAACAAGTGGGTATCATTACTGAAAGCTTCCAACTTGAGGCCAGTGGGCAATTATTTTTCATAAGATAAATCTTTAATAGACTCCATTGGAGAATTTCAGATTTCTATAAAAATCTCTTATTTTTAAAATCCTATCTATTCTTTCTATATAGATATATACATATATGTAGCTATTTTTAATATTAACAAGTAATTTTACTTTTTTTCTAAATTAGCTGGTTATAATAACTTAGAAGTGGCAGAGTATCTGCTACAACATGGAGCTGATGTGAATGCTCAAGACAAAGGAGGACTTATTCCTTTACACAATGCAGCATCTTATGGGGTAAGTTCTTTCGTGTTACCTTTAAAAATGTCTGAAATTTTCAAAGTGAAAATCAGTATTACAATTCAAAAGGAATTTAGTTTGACTTTCTCATTTTAAAGAGAAGTAAATATGAGAGCTAAAGAGGTTAAATAACTTCAGAGTTTCAATTCCAAATCTGTTGTAGCTTGCCGTGTGACATGCAGCACGTTTTGTCTTTTGTTGTATTACCTTCCTTAGCACATATCTCTTATTTTCAGTGAGATGTTGGTGATTTCGTTTATTTGTTGGTGCCCAGAAACTCCATTGGGATTCATACGAATCTGTAGAGATGACATGCATTGTTCCTGACTTACAATAGCCTTGAATGTTAACAATCAGTATTGACCATCTTCAATTGATTAATTAAGGAAGGCTGCTGGTTTATAAATTGATGTTTAGCAGTTATAACACTTAAATAAATTAGAAACTGTTAAAGTGCTATTAATTTAGTTCCTTCCTGTGTAGAATTCTTAACTATTTTCTAGATATTTTCTCAAGTTAGGTAAATGTCTACTACTGTAATTTTTAATTAGCTACCCATAAATTATGATGATGGGGGGAAAACACAGTTTTTCATTCTAGAGTAAGTTTGAAACTGGAAAAATAGGTATATAGCTGGTTTCTTTTTAAGAACTAAAGCACGATAAAATAATATTTCCGACTGTAACAGGAGTATTTTCTTTTACAGCATGTAGATGTAGCAGCTTTACTAATAAAGTATAATGCATGTGTCAATGCTACGGACAAATGGGCTTTCACACCTTTGCACGAAGCAGCCCAAAAGGGACGAACACAGCTTTGTGCTTTATTGTTGGCCCATGGAGCTGATCCAACTCTTAAAAATCAGGAAGGACAAACACCTTTAGATTTAGTTTCAGTAAGTGATGGGCTCTTTGAAAAATCTCAGTGCTTTCCTGACTTTTTAAAATTCACTTGGTATATATAAAATGTCTTTATGGTGAATGTGGCAACATCTGGCTTTTAGCCCAATTTAAATTATAGGCCTCTTTTGTATTAAAATATAATGAGTAAATAATAGAATTATCAGTTACTGTAAGCTGAGTACTTTTAGAAATGGGAAAAAGAAGTGTAAGGTATAGCTGCTTACGTTAGTTAGGAAACAAGCAGGCAAGGCCCTCAGTGGATGCTGTTACAGTGCATAGGGCACAAGATGCTACAGGCCCATGGGTCTTTATGAACTTCCCCAGCTGGGAACATGGCCTTCAGGGTGCAGCCGCAAAGCCTGCCTTTATAGAGATTTTCTTCCCTCCCAGCACTGCCTTATCCCAAAGATTTTATTGCTTACCCCACAAAAACTTCATGAAACAAGTTTGTTCCTCCACTTCTCCATGGGAAGTCTTTTTTTCTTTCCTCTCCCAAGGAAACTCCTGTAGGTGTCTCCATTGTGGCCTCCAACCTCTGCTTTGGCCACTGTGATGCAGGTGCTTCTCTTGCCTCTGCCACTGAGGACATTGACCCAGAGCAGTGGAGGGAAAAGGGGAAGAAATTCTTCTTGAGGTGGAGAGGAAGGGGAGTCTCTTCTGCGCACTGCTTTCTACTGAGATTCCACTGTTGCAAGTTACATTGAGAAGCTGATTTAGTTCAGCTGCATTGGGGGTTGGATAGAATTTTCTCAGCAGGCTGACAACCCAACCATATTTGTAACATTATTTCTTAAGGGAAATATCCTTCCAGTTCCAAACTACCTTAGAGGTGAACTTTTCTTTTTTTTCATTTTTTTTTATTTTTTTGTGGTACGTGGGCCTCTCACTGTTGTGGCCTCTCCCATTGCGGGGCACAGGCTCCGGACGCGCAGGCTCAGCGGCCACGGCTCACGGGCCCAGCCGCTCCACGGCACGTGGGATCTTCCCGGACCGGGGCACAAACCTGCGTCCCCTGCATCGGCAGGTGGATTCTCAACCACTGCGCCACCAGGGAACCCCTGAACTTTTCTAATTCAGTCTGCACATATATTAGTCCACTAGATATAATTAAGTGACATTGAAACAGGGTGCACTAAGAACATGCATGGGTTTTAGAGTCAAACAGACCTGCCTTAGAATTCCAGCTCTACCACTTACAGTTATACAGTCTTGCAAGTTGCCTAACCTCAAAGCCTCAGTTACCTAATCTCCAAATGCAGGTAAAATATATCTGGTTAATATGAGAATTAAATGAGGTGATGTATTTAAAGTCCTCGGCGTGGTATCAAGTACGTAAAAAGCACCCAATACATTGTGCTAATGTTACTTTTAAGTGTTAGATACCAACTGCGAGTGTCATGGGAGTCCTCAGATTCAGGGGAAGAAAAAGGTGAGGATTGAAAAGGCAGTATAAATGAAAAGCCATGAAAACAAGTACTGTTTACTTTTTGCTGAATGTTAATTACTTAGTGTCTTAATTGAGCATTGTTAAAGAATAGTTATTTGTTACTTATTAAACAAATTAATATACCAGTAAAGTTGGGATTTTTTTTTCCATTCTAGCAGATTTGGTTAAAATGATTATCTTTTTTCCTACCCCTCCAAATGTTCAATTTTGAGGAACAAATATATTACTGAATATTTTCAAAAAAAAACCAAAAACCTCATTCTGTTTGCTAAAGTTCTGTGTAGATTGAATTACGTCTTCAGAATGCCTTTAAAAGGTTTTAAATCTTTTTAAAATTTATATTTCTAAAATTCATTTCAGTGCTTTTCAATCATGATATCAGGATTTTTTCTTGCTTTGCCACATTTAACAGTTTTATTTTGTATGTCTCAGAAGATGTGTTCTGTATTATGCTTTATGTTTAATAGCTGAATATCACTTATTTAGCTGAATATTACTTATTTGGTTCACTTTTTATAATAATTTTTATATAATAAGCAATTGTGCAAATCTGCTGGGTTTTTGTCATACTTTTTAATGTGTTCTATTGGGTGTAGTATAGAATTTTAAAACTTGCTTATTGCAGATTTCATCTCTCTGACATATACCCTAGGCAGATGATGTCAGTGCTCTCCTGACAGCAGCCATGCCCCCTTCTGCTCTGCCTTCATGTTATAAATCTCAAGTGCTCAATGGCGTGAGAAGTCCAGGAGCCACTGCAGATGCTCTGTCTTCAGGTCCATCCAGCCCATCAAGTCTTTCTGCAGCCAGCAGTCTTGACAACTTATCTGGCAGTTTTTCTGAACTGTCTTCAGTAGTTAGTTCAAGTGGAACAGAGGGTGCTTCCAGTTTGGAGAAAAAGGAAGGTAAGACATTCAGCCAAAATAACTGGTATCGTAGCCACATATTTGTCATTTGGATTACTAAAAAGCCATTTTTTTAACCTTAGATACAACTGTTAGTATCAGATTAACATAGCCTAAAAGTTTTAGCCTTTTATTGTTTTCTTTACATTAGTATTAGAATTCCTAATGAAACGTTCTCCCTCCACGATGAGACTTGATGAGTGTTCTGCTGCTAACCTACTCTTTAGATGTAAACATACTTTTTGACAGGTATAGAAGTCCTTTTGGTTGAGTACTTATGCCTTTATTTATATCTTCCAGTGTATTATTACAGAATTATGAAATACTTTTAACCCCACATCAAAATACCTAATTTTGAATACCTTTTTTTTTTTTTGCGATACGCGGGCCTCTCACTGCCGTGGCCTCTCCCATTACGGAGCGCAGGCTCAGCGGCCACAGCTCATGGGCCCAGCTGCTTCGCGGCATGCGGGATCCTCCCGGACCGGGGCACGAACCCGCATCCTCTGCATTGGCAGGCGGACTCTCAACCACTGCGCCACCAGGGAAGCCCTTGAATATCATTTTTAAAAAAGAAAAGAAAGGGAATTCCCTGGCGGTCCAGTGGTTAGGTAGGACTCAGCGCTGTCACGGCTGTGGGCCTAGGTTCAGTCCCTGGTTGGGGAACTAAGATCCCACAAGCCATGTGGCACAGCCAAAAAAAAAAAAAAGAAAAGAAAGAAAAAAAAGACACATACCTACAGTCTCTTTACCTTTTACCTGTCAAAATTGATCTCACCCTATGCAACACTGGAACTTGTTTTCATAAACTTTTTTTGTAAAATAGCTTACCTCTTCAAAGATAGGGAGACTTTGCTTTTTTAATTGAGATATAATTGACATATAACATTTTATTAGTTTAAGCTGTATGGAAACATATTTTAAAGATACAGTTAAAAATAAAATTTCTTGAAAAGATTTCTTTGTAACATGAGAGTGCCCCATTGCTTAACCCTTTTCTTCTGATAATGTTGGAATTTTATAGCTTTCTCCTTGCAATTTTTGATGTTAAGTTTAATATATCCCAAACAGCTGTTAATATTTTGCTTCATCTTTACATTCTTCATGCATGTAATAATGTCACAAAACTTTGCTTTTATAATGTTGAAATACATTATTCTGATATGAAATTTTGTGTACTGTGATTTTTTTTTTCTAGTTCCAGGAGTAGATTTTAGCATAACTCAGTTTGTAAGGAATCTTGGACTTGAACACCTAATGGATATATTTGAGAGAGAACAGGTAAGTACATGAGTTGTTTTGCTTGGTTTGGTGTTTGGGGGAACCTCAAGGGAAGAATAGAACATACTTGAAATGCCCTGAACCATTCAGCCTATTGAGGGGTGAAAAGGATGTTTTTTTAAGAGACTGGAAATCAGTCAGTCTTCTAATTTGACTTGTTCTTGGACTATCCATTTAGTTTATTAGCACATAAAAATTGTTTCGTGTGTAGTAGCAGTAAAATAGCTGTCTTGAGTAAATTTAGCGTATTCATTTCTTAAAAGTAAGTTATCCTTGAGCTCAGTTTGTTCAATTCTGTTGTGTCAGTCACTACCCGCTCTAAGCCTGACACTTTGCTAGCCACTATGGGGAGATACATAGACACACAAACTATATATCTGGGCGTTTCTAGAACAGTCCTAATATAAAGTATTCTGTCAGAATACATTTACTGATTTTTTTGAGTCCAGAAAATATAATTATTATAGACTTGCACCCCTAAGGAACTTTCGATCTAGTTAGGGGGCTATACCAAGAACATATAAAGAGTTAAGTTTTTGGCATAGAAATTATAAGAAAAAAAGAGTTACTACAAGCTGGACTGTTCAGGGAAAGCTTCATGGAAGATTTGTTAAAAAAAAAAAAAAACCAGGATTTTAAAGAATGTCTTCAGTTTCACAAGATGGGAATAATATATTTGAGGTAAAAGGCTTAGTTTGAACAATGATGCTCAAGTTATCAGTTAGCATAGTCCAGAGTCTGTAGGAACATTACATTAAGACACCGTGTAAATAGGTTGGATGCAGAGTGATGGTAAAATAGTGTGCCTAAATGTGGCTAATTTGAAAATGCATTTTTGTTTTGCAGTTTAGTTCTGCTCAGGTTCTTACAGTAAATGAAAATAATGATATTTTTGGTAGTTCATGACTCAACTTTCTGTTTAATTAGCTGCAACTTTTCAGTTTCAGTTTAACAGCTGGTGTGCTTTCATTTCTAATCTGTTCAGAATAATTTGAAATAAATGTATAAGTCTAATACATTGTGAGAACACCAATATATGAATGTCTTCCAAACAAGTCTTCTAAACAGTTTCATTCTCTTTTGTAAGATCACTTTGGATGTGTTAGTTGAGATGGGGCACAAGGAGCTGAAGGAGATTGGAATCAATGCTTATGGACATAGACACAAACTAATTAAAGGAGTTGAGAGACTTATCTCTGGGCAACAAGGTATTTCATTTTAAGTCATTGCTATCATCAGTTTAACAGCTTGCACAAAGGCAGCCCTCAACTTAGTAAATGATAATTTTAAAATCTGTAACAGAGAGTCCACTTAATAAGCGTACTGAGTAGGATTCCAGAAACCTGGGATCGAATCTTAAATCTGCCACTGTTAAGCTCCTGAGCTGCTACCTTTAACTCTGTGAACCTAAGTGACGTGTCTGGGCCATTCAGAAATGTGGGTGTTGTTTTATCTCTGAAGTTTTTTCCGTTATTTCCATTCACTTATTTCTGAAGTTATTGTAGCTCAAAAGTTTTATGGTTCTAAAAGATCTGAAAGTTGGATATCTAATATCTTATGGTAATATAATAGGTAACGACTAGGTGTTCAGGCCTGCCCATAAAATAATGTTGTGAATCTCTTTTGTTGTAAATAGTAAATTCTAAATACTTGCAGTAAAAGTATTGGGGAACAGTAATGTTGCAACTAAAGAAACATAGCGAAACAAAGTTGAATAATATTTTATTTCTCTTGAATGTTGATATGTTAGGAAAATGCAAATTGCATTTGTTCAGTAGGTATTCACACTTCCTATATATCAGGTCTTGGGTATAAAAGATGAATTATTTTAGGTGTCAGAACCATATTTTAAGTTCATTGTTAAACTGAGGGAGTGATATACCCCAGGGTCAAAAACATCCTGTAATTGAAGACCTGGCTGTACAAACCCCCATTAGCAAAAATGAGAGAATTTTTAGGGAAGGATGTATGCTAGCCAGGATGAGTCCATCTCTTGAAGAAGAAAAAAGAGAGCTTTGAAAATCAGGTGATTCAAGCTAAAGAATGTTTTAAACTGGAATTCTGGAATAGAATTAATTAAAGGTAGATGCACTTTACTTGCCTGATAGGAACTGGGGCAAAACATTTAAAATGTGAGATAGTCTTGGATATTTCTAGTATAGAAGACAAAATTTTATGAGATAAAGAAGAGGGAAGACTCATGGCTCCCTGGAATGTTAGTATGAAGAGGAGATAGAACCCTCAGTTGTGGACTGCCATCATGACTCTACTAGAAAACACTGGATCTGGTAGGATAGCAGTTAATATTGTTGAAAGGCTCAGGAAACAATGATGGAACCAGATACACCTCCTTCAAGTGTCAGAGGTACGTACCTCCATGCTGCCTCTGGTCATTCTGATAACATCCAGCTACAATTTAGTAGGCACATTCATTCCTAAATGGAGGAGAAACATCATGACACAGAATGACTGTGTCTGATCTAGCACATCAGGGTCACTTTCCTATATAAAGTTACCACCTTCCTCATTTTCATTTGAAGCCAGGATTCTATACCTGTATTATACCCAATTTGCAAAATGAAACCAGTGGCAAGCTTCTGACAGTCTCTCATCTCGCTGACTTAACAGCCTTAGCTATCATTCAGTGCATCAAGTTAATAGATTACTTTTTCTGGGACTTCCCTGGTGGTGCAGTGGTTAAGAATCCGCCTGCCAATGCAGGGGACACAGGTTCGAGCCCTGGTCTGTGATGATCCCACATGCTGCAGAGCAGCTAAGCCCGTGCGCCACAACTGCTGGGCCTGTGCTCTAGAGCCTGCGAGCCACATACTGAGCCCATGCGCAGCAACTGCTGAAGCCCACGTGTCTAGAGTCCATGCTCTGCAACAAGAGAAGCCACCACAATGAGAAGCCCACACACCACAACAAAGAGCAACCCCCACTCGCTGCAACTAGCGAAAGCCTGCGCGCAGCAAGAAAGACCCAACGCAGCCAAAAATAAATAAATAAATAAATTTTTTTTTTAAAAAAACATTACTTGTTCTGATCTTTCAGCACTGATAAATGTCTTCTTGAGGCCATTAGAAGATGGCTTAGTCAAGTGTTTGTCACAGACTTTATTCTGTTAAGTGTTTTTTCTATAAAAAGTGTTGTTTTCTATAAAACACCTTCTCTGTATAGTCTCCATACTTCCTGTAGACATTGTAATTCAGCCATATCTTTACATCTTTATCAGAGTTTGGCATGTTGGTGGTAGTACTGTTACTCAGACCATAACAGTGTTCTTAGTCTCCAGAGGCAAACTGCCATGCATTAACCCAGCAAGAAAGGATTTGGGCCCTAACTGAGAAAACAGTGGAGCTCTGGACATCTTGTAGAGATTAAAGCAGAGTTGTGTTACAGATGTAACAAAGAAATTAGAAAATTCTGTTTTAAGATTCCATTTAAAAAGCTTTTGTGAGAGTAAAGATACAAAAATATATCTGATTATCTTGACTGTTGACATTCAGAAAATACGACAAATTCATTGCTGAATTAAAGAATCTATCATGGGTTAGAATAAGCATTCCATCGTTAGTAGACTTTATGACTTCTCATTCTTGGATGATTTAAAATTACCTAAGGCCGTGCAAGTTTCTTCCTCAGTTTTACAAAAAATAAAAGGACCAAATGCTGAAAGGGCTGCCTAGTTAATAAAGGAAATAATTTGAAGAAGAAAACGTGTGACAAATAGGAAATAAAGAATAGAAAGATTTTCTGAACTATTCTCACAAAACCCTTATGACTTGTAAGATAAAAAAAAAAGTCATCTAAATGCAGTGTGATATTCTGGTTTGGATCCTGGAAAAGTAAAAGGATATTAGTGGGGAAAACTGGTGAAATCCAAATAAAGTCTGTAATTTACTTAATTTTTGACAGGTGTACTATGATTGTGTAAAATAGTAACATTAAGGAGACATTAATGTTCCTGATGGTAACATTAGGAAGTGGAGTGAGAGTACACAGGAACTCTCAGTGCTCTCAGCCTTCCTGTAGATCTAAATTATCCCAAAATAAAGTTTTTTAAAATTGGTAGTAAGCATCAGATAAATTAGGTGGTTGTTTTGGGTTGATGTTTTATTGGGCGGGTTTTTTGGCAAATTTTTTTTTACCTTTAAATTTCATTTGATAGGTCTTAACCCATACTTAACTCTGAACACCTCTGGAAGTGGAACAATTCTCATAGATCTGTCTCCTGATGATAAAGAGTTTCAGTCTGTGGAGGAAGAGGTATGTTCATATACCTTAAATAAATGTTGGTTCAGTAGCTAAATTTCCCAGAAGTTTCCAGATCTACTTGAACATGTATGTAGCAGGGTTTTTTAATGTCCCTAACTCTTTAGCACCTGGAAAACTTTTGAAATCAGCATTTAAAGTACACTATCTCAGTAAACCTTAATTCTAATAACTTGGTTCAGCGCTACAATTAATACACAGAATTCTGTTGAAGAAGAGGTTGCTAATACTTCGTTCCTTCATGAAGGCAATTGCAAAGCCCAGTATCTTAGACAAGACCCAGAACATGTGAATGCTACTTATCTAGGAAATTTTTTTCTAGCTTTCTTTCCACAAAGCTCTTGGATCCACCAAAATCTTAGAATATTGCCTTGCACCTTGAAGAACATCATACCCTAAATGTGTGAGCTGAGCACAGAGATACAAAGTTGGGTGAGACTTAGTTCTAAAGCTCAGGAAACTCCAACTCTCAATGAAATACAAATTGTGCTTTATTAGAGCAAAACAAATGGGAACAAATAAATCATTGGGGGTTTTTTTGGTATATCAAGTGGTTGGCTTTGTATGTTTAGCTCACCTATGCATCTGCTTCTTTTTCTTCCTGTAGTTTGCATTATATAATTTTCACCTCTATGTATTTTTAGATTCATTGTATTAGCTATCTGCTATCTCTCAAAAATAGTACGTGTGAACTTATAGAACTCATTCCTTAAACAACAAAAATATTAAAAACCCATTTTGTATTCTCAAAAATAGAATCATATGGGTCAAGAACCGCGTTCCCTAAATCAAAAAAAAACACACAAAAGCTAATGCATGTATATTTGAAATATTTTTCCGTCAGATGCAGAGTACAGTCCGAGAGCACAGAGATGGAGGTCATGCAGGTGGAATCTTCAACAGATACAATATTCTCAAGGTAATAAGTTAGTGAAAATAAAGTTTGCTGAGACCATAGTTTTCAAAGCCTGAAGCCATGGTTAACTTTCACAAGAATGTAATCTGTCCAGCCCAGTAAGTCTTTCATCAGGGGATATTTTGGGAAAGAATATGTCCTTGGAAGGTTAAGATCCTCAAATCTCTGTACTAAACACTAGTTCAGCCTCTGTTGAACATATTTAAGTTTAGGGATTATGCTTTATCTTGGGGTAAAGGTAAATCCTGCAGGTTTAGGACTTTAAATATGTAAACTACTATTAAGGTACTCTGTTGTAACAAAGTTGAATTTTTTTGTGACTCATGGAAGGACTCCCATCTTTATAATTACACCATGGTTTGTTTGTCCTAACTGTGACTACTCCAGGTTTCTGTGAATCCCCACATATACCAATTTTTGGTAATTTTAGTAGTACTCCTTCTATACCTTCCATCTTTCCAAAAATAGTCTTTAAAAAAAATGTTTTAAAGAGAGTCCTGACTGTTATTTATATCAGTTACTCTTCTCAGGACCTTTTTCAGCTTTGCTAGTTTGTGTTGTTGTTGTTTAAGCTATACAGCAACCAAGCTGCATACTCTACTTGAGATGCATAATGATTTTCGATTAACTACATTGATATATTCTTAATCATTATAAGACTTAGAGTTATAATTAAAATGTGGCAAGTATCTTTCTAATACCTAAATTTTAAACTCAAAGGTGAACAGCATCAAATCTTTCAGCTATGTTGTATTACTGTGTCACAATAATATACTATTATGAGTATACTAATGTCATATTTTAGAATTAGTGAATACTAAAATTATTCATTGAGATTGCTGTGTTCATACTATTTAGAAATAAGATGATATAAAACAAGCACACATTATTCAGGTGAAAGGGTTATTCTTCTGGGAGCTATATTTTATTAGTTCATATCATAGTATGACCTGAGTGTCTTGAGATTTCTATTCATGGATATATATATATATAGTAATTTTTAATAAGATAAATAATTATTCCTACTACAGGCAAATTTCAGTCAAGTCCATTTGTGTGCAAGCAGTAACAGAATGTGTAGAGGTTTGTTAAGGTTGAAGGCAGGGAAGAGAATATGTATTTGATTTCCAAAATTACTGAATTTGGGAGGTATGCTGTTTTCTTCCTTATAAAAGTATTTTAATGTAATATCTAATAAAAGTATTTTCATTGATAAAACTTTGTTCCCTTTTATTTTTAAACATTAATGAGCTCTGTTTATGCCAGTTGTGTGCCTTGATTATGTCTGTGATGGTATTTTGAGTTAATTTGAACCAAGACTAAAACCACCAGCTCCCAGATGTGTTCTAGGACCAGCAGGGGGCTGTAGCACCCTTAAATAAAGCTAAGAAACAGCACTAGGATTGTGAATTTTGACAGTACTCCTAATGAAACCAGTATCCATCCTTAACTCTTCTCCAGACAAATTTTAGGAATTGGAGGGACAGGGAAGGATAGAGGGAGTACTTGGTAGGTGTATGTGTTTGTGTGTGTGTGTGTGTGTGTGTTTGGTGTGGCTATTTCAGTTTTTTTTTAACATCTTTATTGGAGTATAATTGCTTTACAGTGGTGTGTTAGTTTTTGCTTTATAACAAAGTAAATCAGCTATACATATACATATATCCCCATATCCCCTCCCTCTTGCGTCTCTGTCCCACCCTCCCTATCCCACCCCTCTAGGTGGTCACAAAGCCCCGAGCTGATCTCGCTGTGCTATGCAGCTGCTTCCCACTGCCTATCTATTTTACATTTGGTAGTGTATATATGTCCATGCCACTCTCTCGCTTTGTCACAGCTTACCCTTTCCCCTCCCCGTGTCCTCCAGTCCATTCTCTACGTCTGTGTCTTTATTCCTCTCCTGCCCCTAGGTTCTTCATAACCTTTTTTTTTTTGGATTCCATATATATGTGTTAGCATACGGTATTTGTTTTTCTCTTTCTGACTTACTTCACTCTGTATGACAGACTCCAGGTCCATCCACCTCACTACAAATAACTCAATTGCGTTTCTTTTTATGGCTGAGTAATATGTGCTACATCTTCTTTATCCATTCCTCTGTCGATGGACTTAGGTTGCTTCCACGTCCTGGCTATTGTAAATAGAGCTGCAGTGAACATTTTGGTACATGACTCTTTTTGAATTATGGTTTTCTCAGGGTATGTGCCCAGTAGTGGGATTGCTGGGTCATATGGTAGTTCTACTTTTAGTTTTTTAAGGAACCTCCATACTGTTCTCCATAGTGGCTGTATCAATTTACATTACCACCAACAGTGCAAGAGGGTTCCCTTTTCTCCACACCCTCTCCAGCATTTATTGTTTGTAGATTTTCTGATGATGGCCATTCTGACTTGTGTATTTCAAATATTTTTAATTAAAAGCAGACAAAGATGGTACTTTGAGCCAGATAAAGCAGGGGGGAAAGGATAGTATTCTCTTTCTTATACTTACATACAGAACTCAGCATGTCTGATTTGGAGATGTTTTAGTAATAATTCTAAAGTAATGAGAATGGAAGTATTTTAATCAATTAACAGCACTCTTGACCTTTACATATAGCTTTTTCCCCCCTTTGTAGTTGTTTGATTTCCAAAATGTACCTATATTTCCATTTTTATGGTTGGGTTAAAGTTTTTTAGTTGACTAAAAATAACACATAATTTATATTTCAGAGAAAAGTTTTGCCTCTCTTCTGGCCCCATGTGGCCCATTTTGGATAAGATTAATTATTATGATCTAGAGATTTTATTTTTCTGGTTTCTTTTTAAAGATTCAGAAAGTTTGTAACAAGAAACTATGGGAAAGATATACTCACAGGAGGAAAGAAGTTTCTGAAGAAAACCACAACCATGCAAATGAAAGAATGCTATTTCATGGTAAGATTCTTCTCCCTCAATCCTACCACCATCCTCCACATTTTTTGTCAGGTTTGACATAATAATGAATCTGTATATTCCTCATGTCATTTTTAAAAAATAAACAGTATTTCTGTAAATCTTTACATTTATATTTTTTTGTTTGTTTTTTTGGCTGTGTTGGGTCTACGTTGCTGTGCATGGGCTTTCTCCAGTTGCGGCGAGCAGGGGCTACTCTTCGTTGCAGTGTGCGTGCTCCTCATTGCAGTGGCTTCTCTTGTTGAGAAACACGGGCTCTAGGCATGTGAGCTTCAGTAGTTGTGGCGCATGGGCTCAGTAGTTGTGGCTCGCGGGCTCTAGAGCACAGGCTTAGTAGTTGTGGCGCACGGGCTTTGTTGCTCTGTGGCATGTGGGATCTTCCAGACCAGGGATCCAACCCATGTCCCCTGCATTTGCAGGCGGATTCTTAACCACTGCGCCACCAAGGAAGTCCCTGTATTTTTAACGTCTTTTGAGTTTGTATGTTTTACAATGGGTGGTGTATAAATAGGATTACCATAACAGAAAAAGTGTAGAAATGAGAATGTTGACTATTCATATTTTCCCTTTTATTTTAATATAGTTGATTTTGTGTGATGATTACTCTGAAAAATGGTGTGTACTGGTTGGGTGAATTAAAGTTAAAATAAGATCTGAAAATTGCCTCAGAAGAATATATCCATCCTGTTCTGACTGATTCTAAGGGTCAAGGCTACATTTAACTTCAGCAAAAAGAGCCACTGTCACTGAACCTCTGGAGTTTTCTGAGAACTTTTGTTGAATTGTGAGCACCATTACTTGTCATTGTTGAAATTTCCTGTTTGTTGCAAGTTGGCAGGTGTTGATTGGTGTTTCATGTTTATAGCAAAGATTAATATAATATTAATGTAGTGTTTATCAAGTCTTCAAGCACATTACCCATGATCGGTCCAGTCTGTTCCTTCAGTTGGCTTTGATTGCAGAAAATTTTTAGAGACTGGTAAAGTTCTATAAAACACAGCATTTAAATTTCACAGTCCCTTGGAAGAATGGCTATAGCAGACTGAATTGGTGTATAATATCTAAATGGTACTTCTCATTCCAAAACCCTAAAAATCATCATGATAATTTCTTGGCACTGAGCATATTTATTTATGTATTGACTTGATGGTTGTGATGAATAACTTTTTCTGTTTTATAATAGAAATGGTTTTGGTTTTTCCAAATTCAAATAAGTTATTGTATTCTTCAGTATTTCTGTAAAGTGGAATTCAGTGTATTTTCCTGTCCCTTTATGAACAGGGACACTGATCTTGATGGATCAGTTAGTTGTGTTATACTGGCTTTTCCCAACCCCCAGCCTCACTCCACTCCCTGGCCCGGTACCCATGCTTAGTACCTCCTCTCCTTTGGCTAAGCTCCTTCTTGGCACACATGCAAGGAAGGAGGAGAAAGAAGTCAATATGTAGGGAATGAAGGAACATACCACATTTACCGTTGAAATCTGGTACTAGCACGTGATAAAAGGCAGAGAAGTGGAAGGATAGGAGAGAAGAGGTGTAAAGAAGAAAATGAACATGAAAAGATCACTCTGGCCACTTTTTTTTTTTTTTTTTTTTTTTTTTTTTTTTTTTTGGCGGTACACGGGCCTCTCACTGCCGTGGCTTCTCCCGTTGCGGAGCACAGGCTCCGGACGCGCAGGCTCAGCGGCCACGGCTCACGGGCCCAACCGCTCCGCGGCATGTGGGATCTTCCCGGACCGGGGCACGAACTCGTGTCGCCTGCATCGGCAGGCGGACTCTCAACCACTGCGCCACCAGGCAAGCCCTGGCCACTTTTGATATCTAGAAAAAGTACACAGATGTGGGCATCATTGCGTGACCTAATTGCATTCAGCCTTGCCATAAGAGGTGAATTATGAGACTCTTGGTTCTGGATATGTATGAATTTGGGGGCTGGAATTTGATAACTCTAGCATTGATATTTCAGGTGATCTGTTTGTTTTTCTAGTTGAATCTGTATGTGTCCTTACTTTGGCATCTGAACCACCACCCTATTAGAAACATTCATTCATATTAGCAATTCTTCTAAAATAACTGTTTATTCTAAAGTGGTGAGCTAGCTGACAGTTAACTTGTTAACTCTTGGGTTTTGATTTTGCTTTATTGTGGTGGTGGTGTATATATGTTTAAGAATTTAACTTCTAAGAGGTTTTAGCTTTTGTTCTTTTTCTTCTAAGATAATTTTAAAATGTTATGTATTTATATGTATTTTAGGGTCTCCCTTTGTGAATGCAATTATTCATAAAGGCTTTGACGAAAGGCATGCTTACATAGGTGGCATGTTTGGAGCTGGGATCTATTTTGCTGAAAACTCTTCCAAAAGCAATCAGTATGTGTATGGAATCGGAGGAGGTACTGGGTGTCCAGTACACAAAGACAGATCTTGTTACATTTGCCACAGGTAAGAGATCACTTGTTCTCGTTTATTTTGATAAGAATCAGTTAAGAACTGGTTTCAAATTTGAGAAATTTGGGGGGCAAAACATTATCTCGGACAACTTTAGGAATCCAAGCTAGTCATATTTCAGGTTGCTTTTGGTCCTCTCACCAGTTCTAGTAATGGCTAATATTTATTAAATGATCTGTATGGGCCAAGCATAGGTCTACGCACTTGACCTATTCATCTCATTCAGTCATTAGAGCACATGGTGCTTTCAGAATATGGAATAGAAAATATCACTGGGCATGAAAGAGATTTTATTGTGGACTCTTTAAAAATCTAGTATTCAAAGGCTAAAATGGCATTACTTGGTACACCTAATCATTTCATGGCAATGTGTGAGGGAGTCTCTCTTCCACTGTGGTAATGATCTTAATCCTCAATCTGTGATGTTACTACTCAAAAAGTTATAATAAAATACATCAGTCCCTTTAGAAAGCACATTATCAAAGAACTACTTTGTACTTTTTTCCTGCTTTTAGTTACCCTGGTCTAACTCAGTTGTTAAAATCATTCAAATGACTTGGGTCTAATTGATAAAATCCTCATAGGTAAATAAATTCTTTTTCACCATTTGAAAAATCAAGTAAGATTAATTCCTGAGGTTTATTCTTTAGTTAGGACACTGCTTATAAAGACCTAGAACAGTAGCTATCAAACATGAGCAAGCTCAGAATCACCTAGAGGGCTAGTAAAAACACAGATTCCGGTGCCATGCGTCCTGAGTTGTTGATTTAGTAGGTGGGGCCCTAGAACTTGAATTTCTACCAATTTCTACCAAGTTCCTAGCTGATGCTAAAGCTTCTGATCACTGATGTAGAAACCCTAGAGCAGTAGTTCTCAGCTTTGGCAGCACATTGGAGTTACCTAAGGGGCTTTAAAAACTAATGCCTGGGGGCTTCCCTGGTGGCGCAGTGGTTGCGCGTCCGCCTGCCGATGCAGGGGAACCGGGTTCGCGCCCCGGTCCGGGAAGATCCCACATGCCGCGGAGCGGCTGGGCCCGTGAGCCATGGCCGCTGAGCCTGCGCGTCCGGAGCCTGTGCTCCGCAAC
>NC_041233.1:50173190-50174760 GCF_002837175.3 Physeter macrocephalus
GGTGGCCCAGTGGTTGCGCGTCCGCCTGCCGATGCAGGGGAACCGGGTTCGCGCCCCGGTCCGGGAAGATCCCACATGCCGCGGAGCGGCTGGGCCCGTGAGCCATGGCCGCTGAGCCTGCACGTCCGGAGCCTGTGCTCCGCAACGGGAGAGGCCACAACAGAGGGAGGCCCGCATACCACACAAAAAAAAAAACTAATGCCTGTGTCCCACCCTCAAGATTCTCACTTAACTGGTCTGGGGTCTGGTCTGTGCATGGGATTTTTAAAAGCTTCCCAGCTGACTTTGAAAGGTTACCAAGGGTAAAGGACTGTAGTCCTGAAGGGAAACAAAGACTGTTTATGTTTTGTTCTTGTTGTTTTCCCCCTAAATTTAGACTCACGTAGGTATCTAAAGTCAGTCCTCCTGGGTATGACCTCCCACCCATTTCTATTTTAGATCATAAGTTGGAATGGTTAGGAGGCTTGTAATTTCTTGAGATTCTGTAAATTGAACATTGCTACTTTTACTTGTCATATATTATCTGGAGGCTAAATAGTTCTGATTATTAGTATTAGTAGTAAGCATTGTTCGAGTACCTCTTCTCAGCTGTCTTTGGAGTAGAATGCTTGTATGTCTGGAAATAAGTTTATTTATTAACTTAAGATTTATGTATGCTGGATTATCATGGAACTGATTGTGACTATAATAGAAAATCTATTAGAAACACTAAGAAGGACTTCCCTGGTGGCGCAGTGGTTAAGAATCCGCCTGCCAATGCAGAGGACACGGGTTTGAGCCCTGGTCCAGGAAGATCCCACATGCCACGGAGCATCTAAGCCCGTGCGCCACAACTACCAAGCCTGCTCTCTAGAGCCCGCAAGCCACAACTACCGAAGCCCATGCACCTAGAGCCTGTGCTCCACAACAAGAGAAGCCACCTTAATGAGAGGCCTGCGCACCACAACGAAGAGTAGCTCCCGCTCTCTGCAACTAAAAAGAAAGCCCACGTGCACCAATGAAGGCCCAAAGCAGCCATAAATAAATAAATAAATAAAAATATATATATATATAAAGAAAGAAACACTAAGAAGGTTTCCAAAGGGCATATTTAGAATAAAAAGTACATAGCCCGTCTTCTTTGGAGACAGAATCATCAGGTAGTCCACCAAATCTCCTCTTCTCCTATATAGAGAAAAGGAAATTAGAGAGAGAAACACTGAAGTAATAAAAAGTTCATTGGACCTAAGGAAGGCCAATAATATGCCTGTGGGGAGTGGGAAAGTAATACTTAAAACTTCTGGTGAGGGAAGACCTATTTGAAGACGTGACATTTCAGCTGAAACTTGAAAAATGAATATTAGCCAGTAGAAGAGTGGTAGAATACATATCATGCTAGATGATAGATGAAACAGTATGTCTGATGGCCATAGGGCAAGAAAGTTTGGTCTGTGGGAAGAAAAACTAATGCGCCTGGGCATAATGAACACAGAGTAAAATTCAAGAATTTAGAGCCATTAAAAGGAATTTGGGGGCTTCCCTGGTGGCGCAGTGGTTGAGAGTCCGCCTGCCGATGCAGGGGACGCGGGTT
>NC_041233.1:50174833-50248857 GCF_002837175.3 Physeter macrocephalus
CGATGCAGGGGACGCGGGTTCGTGCCCCGGTCCGGGAAGATCCCACATGCCGCGGAGTGGCTAGGCCCGTGAGCCATGGCCGCTGAGCCTGCACGTCCAGAGCCTGTGCTCCGCAACGGCAGAGGCCACAACAGTAAGAGGCCCGCGTACCGCAAAAAAAAAAAAAAAAAAAAGCAATTTGGATTTTCTTCTAGGCACAATGAGTAGTAGCCCCTAAAAGGTTTTAAGCAGAAAAGCGATGCGATCTGATTTATGGTTTTTGTTGTTTGTTGTTTTTTTCCCTAAATCACTGGTTGCTTGGATGGAAAATAATTTAGACAGGAATTAGAGTAGAAACAGAAAGACTAGTTCAAAGGCCATTGTTACAGTCCAGGTGAAAATTTTGGTGATTTGGACTCAATAGTGACAGTAGAATTAAGAGAAGAGAATGGATTTCAATACATTTTGAAAGTGGAATCAACAGGACTTACCTGGGTAAATGTTCAACTTTGTAAGGCACTTCATGGAGAAGCCCCTTAAAACCTCCTCTTCCTTCCCACTTGGGCTATGATTTGTGCTTTTGCTGGGATACAAACAGGAAGGCAGAGTCTATATCACTTTAAGATGATTACAGTCGCTATAAGATACCATTTTATAGTTAAAATAAGGATTAATTAAAGTGACAGATTCTTTCATTAGTGAGAGTAGTAGAAGACATTCTTACAAAGTTCTTTAAAGGGTAAAATGATAGGAACAATCAAAAGTGTTCATGTATAAATGCATTAAAAAGCTTATGTAGTGTACATAAATAAAATTGTCATGTATACGACTTGTCTTCAAGGAGATCTTTTCCTTTTCACATGTTATAGGCAGCTGCTCTTTTGCCGGGTAACCTTGGGAAAGTCTTTCCTGCAGTTCAGTGCAATGAAAATGGCACATTCTCCTCCAGGACATCACTCAGTCACTGGTCGACCCAGTGTAAATGGACTAGCATTAGCTGAATATGTTATTTACAGAGGAGAACAGGTAATTCAGTTTTATTTGCTCATCTTCAAAAATGCTTTAGAGCCATACTTTAACCTCTTACTAATCTTTTAAATTGACAAGGCATATTACCTTAAGAGCTGGATTTCTTTTTAACTCATATTTGGAAATTATTTCAGACTTAAAGAAAAATTGCAAAGATAATAAAGAGAATTCCCTTATACCCTTTACCCAGGTCCTCCAAATGTTAACATTTTAGCATCCTCTCTTTCTCCTTTATCATGCTCTCCCTACTGTATGTGTGTATACTTTTTTTTTTTTCCTGAGCTGC
Organism: Physeter macrocephalus; assembly: GCF_002837175.3. NCBI lineage: Eukaryota > Metazoa > Chordata > Mammalia > Artiodactyla > Physeteridae > Physeter > Physeter macrocephalus. The sequence goes on from NC_041233.1 coordinate 50,176,128, forward strand.
TTGGAAGTAGGTAATAGGCATCTTTCTTTACCCTTCAGTTCTTCAATGTTATTTCCTAAAAACAAGGACATTCTCTTAAAATTGTTAAAATCAGGAAAATATCATTAATGTAATATATCTAACCTACAGACCTTATTCAGATTTTGTCAACCATACTTTTTTTTTAGCTTCTGTAAAATATAATTAATTAGAATCCTGTATTTAATAATTAACCTCTCTGTAGCAAAGAAATGTATAATTCCCTCTTGCTCTTAGTGACATAGATCCAGTCAAAAGCATCTCTAGAGCATTGTGTACTGGGGATATGTATCAGGATCACCTCAGTTATTAAAAACAAACACATGCTTAATACTCATCCTAGACCTGCTGATTCAGAGTCTAAGGCATTGGAGTCAAGATAAGGCTGTTTTGGGAAAATGCCCTTTGATGATTCTGATCCACAGCACTAATTTAGAACCTCTTCTCTAGGAATCCTTATAATAAGTCTCCTTTCAAAAAATGTGTTTACCAATATTTGAATTAATCTTTCTCTTCTAGGCTTATCCTGAATATTTAATTACTTACCAGATTGTAAGGCCTGAAGGTATGGTTGATGGATAAATAGTTGTTTTAGGAAACTAGCAACACTGAACCTAAAATCATCTAAGCAGCTGGTGGCCTCGTAAGTTTTACTCCTTTGCTGAGAAAAATCATCTTGTCCACAAGCCTGTGGCAAAAGGTTAAAAATGTGAAAGGATTTTAACATTCTGACTTGATAAAGCTTTAATAATGTACAGTGTTTTCTAAATATTTCCTGTTTTTCAGCACTTTAACAGATGCCATTCCAGGTTAAACTGGGTTTGTCTGTACTAAATTATAAACAGAGTTAACTTGAATCTTTTATACGTTATACATTGATTCTAACAGAAACTGTAATTCCCCTCAACAGAACTCATTTTACTAATATAGTACTGTGTTCTTTAAAACACAGCATTTACACTGAATACAGTTTCATTTGTAAAACTGTAAATAAGAGCTTTTGTACTAGCCCCATATTTATTTACATTGCTTTGTAATATAAATCTACTGTTTTAGAACTGCAGCGGTTTACAGATTTTTTTCATATGTACTGATCATCTGTACTTCATCTTACATCATCATGATTGAATGATCTTTTACCTTTGATTCCAGAGGCTATGTTGAGTCGTTAGCAGAGACCTTGTCACTTGGGAAGGATTGATTCATCAGATTTAATTTGCTGATGGAAGCATTTATGTCTCATTAGAAGTCTTTCCCATTTAAGAGCTTGTTTCATAAATACTCTGGGAGTTTAATTTGTGATAACTTTGTATGTATAACACACATTCCAAAGAGCTCTAACTATGATGGTCCTGATTATTAAAGACACTTCTTTACTAGCCTCAAACTCTGGGTTTCACATTGGAAAATTTTCTCATGTCTTTTTGTGAAAATTAGAGCAAGAGCTTCTATTTTTTAGAGAGGCTAAATCCTGCCACTGAACAATTATAGTGTTCTTTTCATGGAATGTAAATAGGAAGTTGAATTTTCAGATGTGGGAAGGGTAATCCTGAAATTTTTCCAGTCTGTTCTAATTACCTTAAATCTAAAGGGAAAAAAATAGCAGATGGGAGTGGGTAGTATTTTCTCCTAAGTATTTTTCTCCTGTTCTTTTTCTTTGGCCTTACTGTTTTACTTATAGCCAATCTATACACCATAGGTAAGCTCAACCCAAAACCATGAAATGTAGGTGTCCCAGTTCTCTCCTGGCCTCCTGAATAGGCAGGTGCAGTGAAATGGGTGCTTCCGCTCCTGGGTTGCCTCATCATGACATGGTACACCCACTTGGAAATAACGCTTTGTTTATGCACCACCTGGTGACCAGGCTTGCTTGGCAGCTGTGGAGGGGAATGCTATCCCATAAAATGCCATTCCTATTTTTTAACGTAAAACTATCTTTTCCATGAAATATGCTAAAGCATCTTGGTACAGAGACATGAGTTACAGCTTGGCAGTCTGTTTGTTGACTGTAGTTCCCTCAGAAGTCAAGGCAAGATTGTTACCCATTAAATCTTTGTTAACGAGGCTGTTCCCCTTCACTCTCTGTACCAGTTCACATTTGTTTTACATTTTATTCGGTCTCTAAATTAACTGGGCTTTTGCAGTAACTTGTACATAAAGTGCTAGAAAATCATGTTTCTTGTCTTGAGTAAGAGTTAATCACAGTAAATGCATTGCATATCTGGAGTTGTGTTTCTATGATGTAAATTGTGATCATTTAAGAGGTCAATTCCTGACCATGAAGTGCTTTTATACATCTCTCTAATAATGGTAAATATGATCCTAACGTCATTCTTGGAACACAAATGGAGTGTGCCAAATTTTATGTAATTTTTCAGGTTCTGGAAGCTTCTAGGTTTTATAATTAGAAGATAATGAGATGAGTTAATGGAGTTTATATTTACATACCTTATCTCTCAACATTTAGCCCATATTGCTCACCCTATGAGTGACTCTGGAATTGCTTATCATGTAAAATCATCGTGGTCTATGAGTTTACGATATTGCAGCCTGTGTTGTTTCATCTAATCCATTGCTTAATTAGTGTGTTGCTTTTCTATGAATGATTATATTGTGGTTAATATGTTAGCATGGCAATATTTCAGGTAGCTTTTTGTTAGGAGCTTGGGGGGGTTTGGGGGTGACTTGGGATTTCTTTGAAGTTTTTGCATGAAATACCTTACTTTATGATGATGGAATTGCTTTTTCTTTTGTCTTGTGATTTTTTTTTTAAGAGATTTAACTTTTTGTGTGAGTAGTACTATTATATCCATCTTGAGTGTCTTACTTGTATCACATTCCATACCCTCATTTAATTCTTAATAAACTGTTCACTTGTTTTTCTGGGTAGCATGGTAATTACTGGAATAGTATAAATGTGTTGAATGGTCTTTGAGAAAATGTATTAAGATTACAATAAACCACAATTGCAGGAAAATAATGTAGTTCTGAGTCTAATAGTGATAAAGACTGCAGTTTAAAATTTGAAATACTGAATGTTGTGACCACACCTGCTCAGATGCTTTAAGATGAAAGTAGCTGTCAGACGCTTTTAGACATTTAGTCCATCCTACACAAGTTTTGGCAAACCTTAAAGGTGTTTCCTGGGAAATCTATCTTTTTTTTTTTTTTTGGCCACACCACACAGTTTGCAGGGTTTTAGTTCCCCGACCAGGGATCAAACCTGGGCCCTCTGCAGTGAGAGCTTGGAGTCCTGACCGCTGGACTGCCAGGGAATTCCCCTGGGAAATCTATCTTAACTTACAAAGAGGAATAGGAATATATTTTTGTATTCTGTGTCATAGAAAATTTCTTTATAACTTTACAGATCTTAAAATTTAGTAGTATTTATTATTCTTAAAAGAAAGTATAGTAAGATAAATGTATTTTAGGTTTCATATAATATGCTAAGTGTCTGTGTGTGTGATCAGGTCCCTGCTTTCCATAATAGGAGAATAATGGTGCAAATAATCCATAAGTCATTTGGCTTTGAAATATTTTTCAGCAGCTTTATCTTACTGCTTGAGTTGGTATAATATTAAAGTGTTCGCTTGCTAGTTCCTAAGCATGCATGCCATTGTATGATGTGATCCAGTTGTTTGCAGGGTGATGAGGAAAGAAAACTTGCAAATAAATTTCCCTAAGCTTTTGTGATTAGTATTCCTGACTGGCCCTTTACCTACTGTCCTGTCCTGTTAGAGGACTAGAGTAACAGAGGAAGCAAGTGGTGGTGTACATTCTTCACCAGGAGAACTGCCAGATTTGTATAGAGTTAGACTGTAATGTGGCCTTTTCACTATCTGCTGAATCTCTACTGGCTGCCTCCTTTTCATGCTTACTAGCTGAGGAAGACTGACATAAAATACTTAATGATACCTTCTTCGAAGGTTCTTGCTCTCCACATACAAGCCACCATTGTCAGAAGTGTCTTCTCCACTTTATTATTCATCCACAGTTGTCATCATCATCACAAAAATCTGCACAAAGCCCCTCAAATGGTCTGCCAATAAATACACTGGAGAGCAGTGCTATGCAAAAGTGGCCTGCAGGTGGGGCTGGTCTGCAAACTATTTGTTACCAGCCCATGGAGAGATGAAAACAAAAATTGAGAGGAAACTTTTATAGCAGTTTGACATTGATGCAATGTTTTAAATTTCTTTTTTATTTTTTATTATTTTTTTTAAGGCCATGCCATTCAGCATGTGGGATCTTAGTTCCCCAACCAGGGATCGAACCCGTGCCCCCTGCATTGGGAGCATGGAGTTTTAACCACTGGCCTGCCAGGGAAGTCCTCTTAAATTTCTTTAACTATAATATTGGTCTGCAACAAATTGGAAATTAAGAGGAAAACAAAAACAGTAGTCCCTCACAGATACTTTGAAAGGTAGAAGAAAGATATCTGTTTTTTTTTACCACTAGACCCATCACTTAGCACAGGCTGACACATAGTAGTTCTCAGTAAATTTTTGTTGAGTGAATAATGATTAAGTGATTGGGCTCTAGATGGATCTGGATTTGAATTTTACCCTATCCCACACCAATTTTACAGCCTTGAACATATTACATAACCTTTATAAGCCTTACAGTACTTATCTCATAGGTTTGTTGAGGGAACTAAATGATTTTCTGTATGTGCCACTAAGTGCTGTACTTGGCAGAAACTGGTTATTTTAATTATATTATTATTTCTCTGAATCCCCAGGACCAGTGGTTGAGTTTTCTCACTTGTCATGGAGATATAGAACATAGAATTTTAAAACAGCAAAATTTATTTGCCACTGGACTGGTCCCTTTGTTCCAATGAAACCTTAAGAAGCTCAAATATGAGGTATGTATGTCCCTAGGAGGCTGAGGATCTCGGTTTGAAAAAGACTGACAAAAGCACACAGACATTACGGCAACCTGGTTGGGAAAGGAAGACATACCCATAACCCAAGCCTGCATCATATTCCTACAGTACAGAAGAAACAAACTCCACTCAAATGAACTCATGATCAAAAGTCCAAAACAATCCACTGTGAGCATAAGTCAGTAGACACAAACTTAGAGCTTTAGCACCCTCACAAACTTAATGTAGGATGATAACTATGGAATAAGAATATTTAAAATGATTGGCTGGGGGAGGAAAGCATAAAAATCATTAGAAAAGATGACACTGAAAAAGGCAAAGTAGATTTGAAAAGCTAAGTCTTTTTGGGAACTAAAAAAATGTATAATTAATGAAATTAAGAGCCCCATGGACAGATTAAACCACAGATTGGGCATATATGAAGAGAGAATTGGTGAACTAGAAGATAAATCAGGAAGATACCCTGGTTATAGCAGAAGAAGGGATGGGAAGTAGGAAAAGGCTAAGAAACATGGAGAATAGAATGAGAAGATCCAACATAAAGAATAGGGGAAGGAAGATATTTGAAGATTTTTCCAGAATTTTAAAGGAGGTGTGGATCCTCAAATTAAGAAAGTGTAACAAATATCTCCGAGAGTGAATAAAAACAAGTCTGTTTCTAGACATACAGTACAACTACAAAAGACAAGAGAAAACTCTAAAAGGAACTAAAAAGAAAAGTTACCTGCGAAGGAATTAGTAGTTATTACCTGCAAAAGAATAACTACGCTGGCAGCAATATAGGCCAGAAGACAATAAAATAAGTTGTAAGTGTTGAAAAGAATTGATGTTAGCCTTGAAATCTATACAGAGATAAATTAGCATTCAAAAGAGAGGATGAAAAACACATTTTCAGAGTTTGCTGAAAGAACTCATAGGATTTATTCCAGAAAGAAGGCAGTTGAATCCAGAAGGAAGGAGTGGACTGCAAGAAGCATGGTGAACAAAGAAATTGGTAAACGTGTTGGTAAACAGACTGAAATTATACTCGTGTAAAAAAAAGAATAAGTACTTTACTAACTCATAAGGAATCATCTTCAAGATACAATAAATGAAAAAAGAGGTTGATGACTATGTATGATTTGGTACTCTGTTTGTATAAAACAGGAAAAAGTACAGTATACATTTGCTTCTTTATGCATAAAACACCTCCGGGATACACACAGACTATTGGGAGGACACCTAGGTGCCACGGGACAGAGGTGTTGAAGAGACTTTTCATTGTATAGTCTTTTATTCCTTTTGAATTTTGTAGCAGGACTATTATTTTATATTTATTTATTTATTTTTGGCTGCATTGGGTCTTCGTTGCTGTGTGAGGGCTTTCTCTAGTTGCGGCGAGTGGGGGCTACTCTTTGTTGTGGAGCACAGGCTTCTCATTGTGGTGGCTTCTCTTGTTGCGGAGCACGGGCTCTAGGCATGCAGGCTTCAGTAGTTGTGGCGCATGGGCTCAGTTGTTGTGGCTCACGGGCTCTAGAGCAGAGGCTCGTTAGTTGTGGTGCACTCACTGGCTTAGTTGCTCCATGGCATGTGGGATCTGCCCGGACCAGGGCTCGAACCCGTGTCCCCTGCATTGGCAGTTGGATTCTTAACCGCTGTACCACCAGGGAAGTCCCTAGCAGGACTATTTTATCTATTTAAACAAGACTATAATAAAATAAGCATTGTCTATAAAAATACCGTAGGAGTAATAAATAGATATGAGATTTTAAAAACAAGGTGGAATTTAAAGTACTACTTGACAATAATATGGGAGATAGGAGAAACTTTAAAAGTGTTGATGAGCTTCAGAGTTTAAGTATACATATTAAAATTTTAAGAATAATCACTAAACGAGTAGAAATAGAACTGTAAAGATAAAAAAAGGTAAAAGAACACTCCAACAAAAGTGCGGATCATAGGTGACTCATGTACTTTTTTTCTCCCAAAAGGTATGAAAGAATCTTAAACGAGTAGGAAATTGTCTGTAAAGGGGTATGAACAGGCTGGACATTCCTGAAGTGGGGGGGGCGTCAATGAGAGGACCAGACGTCAAGAATAGCATTAAGGCTCCAGTAACTAAGTGTAATAATATTGGTGCAGGGATGGATTCATCTGACCAACTGAACAGAGTATAAATGGGATTTTTATATACACCAGAGGTAGCACTACAGATCATGTGGGAAGAAGGAGCTGTTCAATAAAGTGTTAGGAAACAACTGGTTATGCATGTGGGAAAAATTTGTATATCTGGATGCATACACAAAAATCACTTCCAGATGGATTTTATATGGGACTTAATATGAAAATCAAAATATTTTAAATGTTAAGAAAATACAGAAGAAGACTTTCTGATTCGGGGATAAGAAAGAGCTTTTAACTGAGCTTCAAAGAACACTTAACCCCTAAAAGAAAAGATTGATAAATTTGTATTAAAATTAACATCTGTTCATCAAACGACCTTTGTAAAGAAAGTAAAGAGGCAGGTCACAAAATGGGAGAAAATATTTGCAACACATTTAAAGGGCAAAGGATTCATATCCAGGATATATTAAACTAAGGGGGAAAATGAGTAAAAAATAAACAGGCATTTCTCAAAATGGGAGACCCCAGTGACCACTAAGCATTCCAAAAAATGCTCAGCCGTATTGGTAATCAGGGAAATTCAAATTAGGTAACATGGTAATACCATTTTACACCTGCTGGAATTGACAAAAGTAAAAAACTTGACAATGCAAACTATTAGAGGATGTTGATCTCTTACACATTGCTGTGAGTCTGAGTGCTTTGGAAAACAATTTGACATTACCAGTAAAATGAAAGAGCTTACTTCTGGGTGTATAAAGAGGAAACAATAAAAGCAATAAAAAGAAAATAATGTTACGTAGAAACAAAATAAGACTGGCACAAATAGGATACTATATGCTATTCTTGGATAGAAAAGTTCAATATTATAATGATTTTGGTTCTCCTTAAGTAAGTATATAAATTTGCCATGACCTAGTAACATACCAGATTGACACATACACACTACTATATGTAAAATAGATAACTAATAAGAACCTACTGTACAGCACAAGGAACTCTACTCAATACTCTGTAATGACCTATATGGCAATAGAATCTAAAAAAGAGTGGATATATGTATATGTATAACTGATTAACTTTGCTGTACAGCAGAAACTAACACAACTTTGTAAATCAACTATACTCCCATAAAAATTAATTTAAACAAAAAATACCAACCCTTTTGAGGCAAGGGGTGGGAACCTATGCAAACTGATTCTAAAGCTACTGTGGAAAAATAGATATACAAGGATTCTTATAAAAAGTTTCTGAGAAGAAGTACTGAAGGGCTACTAGCCATATCACATATTAAAAATTTTTTAAACTATTAAACAGTAATACTGGCACATAAGCTAATTACTGGAATGGAATAGAGAGTCCAGAAATGGTCTCAGATCTACTGTAGGGAAGGTATGATATTATGAAACTGTGGGAAAGATAATGGTCTTGCAACAACTGAGGAGCCATCAAGACAAAATAAAGTTGGACCCTTGTTTCTTACATCAAAATACTTCAGTTGAGTCAAATATGTAATGATAGAAAGTGAAACTACAAAATTACAAGAAGAAAAACAGAACAATGTTACCAATATTGGTATAGCAAAGACCTTTCTGATTATAACAAAACCCAGAAGCTCTGAACAGAGAGATTGATAATACCAACTTCACAAAAATTTTGTCTGCAAAGTTAAAAGATAAGTGGCAAATCGTAAGAAATATTTGCAGCACATAAACGAAGAATTTATTTTTTTAACATTAAAAGCTCTTCAGAATCAGGAATCAAAACACCAACAACCGAATAGAAAATGAGCAGTATACAGAGAAGGAAATTAAAATGGCATTTAAAGAGGAGAAATGCAGCTTAACTATGTACCGTGGTACCATTTTCCGCTTCTACCAGTAAAGAAAAGATGGAGTGATATTCAGAATATTTAACAGCCAGGCACTGACCAGTCAGAAGAGACTGAAGACCGCCTCTTCTGCCTGGTGTTAACCCTTTAGTTGCGGGATGGTGGGAGACTGTGGGGGAAGTAGGGCCTCTGAGCTATCTCTGAGGCTCTAGATAGCAGAGAGGAGCACTCAGGACTGGGGGCAGCAGGTAGTTACCAGCGGGCACAGAAGCATGCCGATATTTAACAACCAGTACAGTCCCACTGGTGGAAGAAAATACTTCTCTAGCTTCATCGAGAAACAGCCTCTAGAAGGAAAACTGAGTAGTACTTGTCCAAATTTTAAATGGGTATACCCTCTGAGGAAGAGGACCTGTGGTAAGGAAATACATTACAGCATTATTTGGAAAGACAGAGTTACAAGCAGCACATCTCTCCATCAATAGGGGACTGGTTAAATAAATTACAGCGCATTTATACACCAGAAAGTCTGGAACCATGAAGAGAATGAGCCAGTCCTACATGTACTGATCGAGATAGGTTATTGAGTGGAAAAAACAAAAGCAAGGTTCAGAACTGTGTGTAGAGTCAGTTACCATTGTAAAATACAGAGAGGAAATACCAACACACAGGCATACTTGTGCTGAGGAAGAGATCCAGGTGGCAGGAGACATGGGGGTGGAATGAAAGCAAACTTTCTATTCTGTATCTATTATACTTAGAATTTTGTACTTTGTGCACTCATTTAAAAATATTTGTCTAAAGATGAGATTTGAGTTAGGTAATGTCTAAGAGGTTTTTTTAAGCTGTAAGTCTGGAAAAGTGTGACCAAAACTGAACTGAGAAATCCCCCAAGGGGGGTTGGGGGTTGGGATGAACTGGGAGATTGGGATTGACATATATACACTACGATGTATAAATACGTAACTAATGAGAACCTACTGTATAGCACAGGGAACTCTACTCAGGGCTCTGTGGTGACCTAAATGGGAAGGAAATCCAAAAAAGCGGGGATATATGTATACGTATAGCTGATTCACTTTGCTGTACAGCAGAAACACAACACTGTAAAGCAACTATACTCCAATAAAAATTAATTTTTAAAATAAATCCCCCAAACCTGCTGTGCCTTCAGTCTTCCTCTTCGTAGTGAAAGGTCTCTCCATCTGTCCAATTGTTCAAGACAAAAACCTTGGAAGTCAGCGTCCTCTTTCCCTCACAGCCTACATCAGCTCACCTGACCTCCCTGCTTTCACCCTTGTCCACTACCGACCCCTCCCCTCCCCAACCCAACGCCCAAGTCCCTTAGTCTACTTTCAACTCAGGAGCCAGAGTGATCCTTTTGAAGCATAAGTCAACTATGTCACAAAACCCTGCAGTGACTCCCCATTTCACTCAGAGTAAAAAGCTGAAGTCCTTAAAATACCCAGGTTGACCCTACTCGATCTGCCACTGCACCCCTGTGATGCCATTTCTCACTCGACCCCTGGCCACTCCAGCCTTCTTAGCATGGGCATGCTCCCACCCTCAGGACCTTTGCAGGGGCTGTTTCTGCAGCTGAATGCTCTTCCCCAGCATTCTCTGTAATTCGTTCCCCACCTTCCTTCCTGGTTGTTCAGGTATCACCTTCTCAGGAAGGTTCTCCAGAACAACCTTATTTTAAATGCCATTGCATACTCCCCAATCTCCCTTAACTCACTCCCAGTCCTCCCTACCCTGCTCTGTTTTTCCCTATTAAACTAAAAAGTTCTAAATTCATATAATTAACATATTTATTCTCGGTCTCCCCACACTAAAAGGTAAACTTCACAAGGGTGGATTCCACTGATGTAGCCCCAGTGCCTTGAACAGTGCCTGGCAGCTACATAGGTGGTGCTCAATAAACAATTGTTAAGTGAGTGAGTGGGCGTATATGTTCTTCACTCTGTTCTTTTAAAGTCTACTCACCATTATATGGAGAAATGGCTAGTACTGGCATTACCAGCAGCAACAGTAAAAAGTAGTTTATCAAATCCACTACTGGCAATAACACCAAGAATCATAGCTATCATTTTTTAAACTCACTACCGGTAATAATATCAATAATCACAATTTTCAATTCACTATCAGTTGGATCAGTAATCACAATTACCATGTATTAAATGCCTGCATCATAAACCAGATAATCCCACATGAAGGGAACTGGAGCTTTAGAGTTAAAGAAACTTCCCCAAAGCCAAGGCTGGTAAGTCTTTTCCGATTCCCTTTTGCCTGTGTTTCTCAGCCCTCCGAAGTGGTGCTTTGCTCTTAGCGAGCAGTAAATCAGCCCTGGGGAGACAGGAGTCTTTCATGTAGGCTCTTTGGGAGTGTCACTGGTTGCCTCTACCATATGGAGATGCAGGGTGGGTAGGTCTTTCCTGGGACGTCTCAGATCAGGGGAATTAACTGCCGCGTGCCTGTCCTGGAGCCAGCACTCCTCCTCACTTCAATCGATGTACAGAATCTGTCAGAGGAGCTTTATGACTCTAAAGGCAGAAAACTGCACTACCATGCTTGGAGGCTTGACCCGAAAAGGAAGTTGATGAAAATCGAACTGCCTGCCTCAGTGCCTCCCCTTTTGAAACAGATGCTGGAAAGTATGCTTTTACTTAGAACTTCTAATCAGCTGAGTTGTAAAATGACCAGTTGGATTCTGGATGGAGCTGTAATCTAGAGGTGGAAACTGATTTCTTTTGATAGTTTCAACCCCACATTTTTGTCAAGAGGAAATAGTGGGAACTCTTCTGGGGGAGTGTTCTGTCCCAGAAAGAGGAGAATGTTTCTGTTCTGACCACTGAATAAAGGGAGAATTAATCTAGGCAGAAATGACCTGCCTGAAGTTTAGTAGATTTCATTATAAAAAGGCTAGCAGATTCCAGTGGAAGCGAATGTAGGCAATTTGTATTTATAGACAGGGATTAAATAAACCAATCTGACGGGAGTCTCTGCAAGCAGTTGTTTGGGAATAAGGTAGATCCATCTGCATGCAAAGAATTGTGAATGAATAAGGATCCATGGCTCAGTGGGCAGGCGGGGCATAGGGGAGACCACCAGTCTAGATAATCAGACATTCACATTTCCCACTGTTTTGTTCTATTGTATCAAAATGTGAGAAGCTGCTTTCCAGGCCCTCACATACAAAGCTCTTTACTGGACTTTACTGAGGCATGATCCCGGGTGTTTTACTCAAACTGCCAGCCTCAGAAGGAGTTTTGCTTGATGGCGTCTGACAGCTCAGCTGTGCCCCCAAGTAGATTTATGAGCTGAGAAAGATGGTCAGATTCACACCCTAAGCATTCCTGAGAGAATTAGAAGGTCGGAGACATGCCAGCATTTGTATACCGCCCTGGTGGAGCACACCATCTTTGTGTCTTCCCAGCCCTCCTGGGTGGGGTTTGGAGAGGGCGAGCTGGAGGTGGCACCCACAGCCCTCTCCCAGCTGGCAACACAGAGGGTCGCCAGGAGATTCCAGATGATGTTATTTGGCATTTAACATGTTCCAATGGCAGCATCTCTCAGTCAAAAGGACTGAACTCTTTCAGGGCTGGATACCCGTCCACGACTCCCTCTGGAGAGAAAGAGCCAGTCTCTTCTCTGGGGTGGGATTGACTCCTCCAACTGTCCTGACAAGTACTGGGGGTGGCCCTTAAGACATCCATTTCAGTAATATTAATTACTGATTGTTGTGCTTATAACAGTAAAGCACATTCACTGTAGAAAATCTGGGAAAGGCTGAAAGATACAGCTAAGTAAAAATCGCCCATCATCCCATTACTTAGAAACAGCTTACCATTAACATTTTTGTGTATTTATTTACAATCTGTTTTCTATGCATATAGACAGGAAATTTGTTGGTTGTAACAAAGCCAGATCATATTGTTTAACCTGAATCTTTTAATATTATATGCAAAGCATTTTCCCATGTTGCTAAATATCTCCTTTTGGAAAAGCTGCTTTTTAATGACTGCATCCTGTTCCACCATATAAAGTATCTCAACTTAGGTTGCATTACCCAAAGTAATATGTTTTAATTCAGGGGACAATGCATGAACAAGTATGTGACACACAAACAAGATGCAGTATCAAGACTCTCCCCCCGAATTTGCACTAGCTGATTCTAAAACATATTACAAGGCTATAATAATTAAAATATGTGCTATTATTATAAGAAGGGACAGTGAAAGTTATTGAAAGAGAATAAAAATGGTATTTCCAGTCAATAGGGAAAGAATGAATTATATAAGGGGTCCTAATAGAAGTAATTAATTTTTTAAGGAAAAATTAAAGTTAAATCTTTAGTTTTACATCATAGTCTAAAATAAATTCCATGTGGATCTAAAAGTCAAATATTTTTTAAAAATAGAACTAAAAGATGATAAAGGTGAATATTTATATAATCTCAAGATGAAGAAGCATAAAAGCAAAAGTTGTAAATCAAAAGATTGAGGTGTGACTACATTTTTTTTTTTTTTTTTTTTGGTGGTATGCGGGCCTTCCTCGGCCCATGGCTCCCGGGCCCAGCCGCTCCGCGGCATGTGGGCTCCTCCCAGACCGGGGCGCGAACCCGGTTCCCCTGCATCGGCAGGCGGACGCGCAACCACTGCGCCACCAGGGAAGCCCCTATGACTACATTTTTAAATTTAAATTTGATATGTAAAAAATACATAGATACAAAAAAAGAAATAGAAAATAGGTCAGAAATATGACAGGAAAAAAGTTCAACAGTAGAATTAATAAGATGAAAGAATGTTAAAATAACTTATACCAGTTTTATCTATCAAATTGGTAACTTTTTTTTTTTAAGAATGATACTCTGTGGTGGAGGTGCTAAAAATGAGTATTTTCTTAAACTGCTGGTGGGAATGTGTATTGGTGTAACCCCTTTGTAGATTCATTTGTAAATCTGTAAATCATAAAACAGCATTTTCCAGCCTTCCTTTTCAGAGATTAAAAGAAATAAATACCGCCTATTGTGTAGTATTACATATCAGACTCTTTACCTAAATGATAACCATTAATTTTCATAGCAGACCTACGAGGTTTTATCTATAATGATGCCCATTTTATAGATGAGAAAAGTGGGGGTTAAATATTTGTCAGCTGGGGACTTCCCTGGTGGCGCAGTGGTTGAGAATCTGCCTGCCAGTGCAGGGGACACGGGTTTGAGCCCTGTTCTGGGAAGATCCCACATGCCACAGAGCAGCTAAGCCCGTGTGCCACAACTGCTGAGCCTGCGCTCTGGAGCCCGTGAGCCACAAGTACTGAGCCCTCGTGCCACAACTACTGAAGCCTGCACTCCTAGAGCCTGTGCTCCACAACAAGAGAAGCCACCGCAATAAGAAGCCCGCGCACCGCAACGAAGAGTAGCCCCCGCTCGCCGCAACTAGAGAAAGACTGTGCGCAGCAACGAAGACCCAATACAGCCAAAAAATAATTAATTAATTTTTATATATATATATATATATATATATATATATATTTGTCAGCTGTATGTATTTCATTGTTCTGACACTAATTCCCATGTGTTGTTATTTTTTCTTTTGGTCTGATTAGACCCCAGGAGAGATAATGAAAGCATTAATCCCCATACCCCCAAATAAAGTTTAAAGGAAAATCCTTATGCATAGTCCTTCAGCTGCCTTCTGAAATCTTCAGAGCTGCCCACTAGAGAGGGTGTGGGAGGAGTGATACTCTGCACTGTGAGGCCCACTGACTGAAGAATCATCATCATAGCAGCACACACTTGGGCCCCCAGTCATAGAGACAAGGAATGACTAGACGGTTATCTGTGTAGTTGAAATTCCACTGGAACCCTCTAAGGAATGGATGAAGGCTATGAGAAAACCCTGTGATTTAAGAAGTTTGGAAAATACTTCTCGATTCCCCAGGACTCTTACCACCAAGTTATTCCATCCTGTCTCGTGGATAAGCCCTGATCACTCTATGGCCTGTTTTAATATTGTATGCCTGCCACTGGGTATTTTTTAAGGCATGTATTCGGGCTTCTTGTCATTTATTTCAGGATTAAAGTGTTGTTTGTGGTATGAAATGGGGTTTCAGAACAGTGCCCTAGTTCCTAGCCTTGTATCTATAGAAAACACTTTCCATTTTTATGATTCAATTAAGGACTGTCATCTAGGAATCATTTAGATTGTATTATCAAGTAGGAAGTTGTGTAACTCTTGTGTTAGAGAGGGGTTCTCAATGCTGGTTGCCATTAGAATCACCTGGGAAGTTTAAAAAATACTGCTGCACAGTCCTCGCTTCCAGATTCTGATTCAGTTTGCCAAGAGGGGAATTAGAGTATTGGCATTTTTTTAAAAGATCCCAAGAAATTCTAACGTGCGGCCAGAGTTGAGAGCTGCAGTATTTGATCCCTTGTTCAGTTGCCTTTCCACCTGGGCTACTGGCTCCACGTAGACAGGGACCATGTCAGTCTTGTTCATGACTGTCTTCCAGCATCCTGCCCAGTGCCATGGACACATGTTTGAAATGAATGCAGTGATATCCTTGGGAGTTCGTTGATTCAAGGCCTGAGTGGCTTTTGGGAGGATGCTGGAGGCTCTGAGAACCAGTTTTTGCCAAGCTTGGAGGTAACTGGAGGAAGCAGGTAAAGATAAGCACATGATGGGTGACCAGGGTATGTGGGGGGGTTTACCAAGGGTTGGGGGCAGGCTCAGCTAGCCTTGAGTTTGAAATGACTGATTTAGTGTGAAAGGCAATTATTTATCCCTTGAAGCACCCGGGGACGTCAGCTGTATGAGGACATTGAGATGTGGCGCCAGTTAAGAGCTTGCAACAGAGACAGGAGTTGGCCAACCCTAGGGAGCTGTTGGGACACCCCCGTGTTCAGAGCCGTGCTTCTGCTTTCCTTTAATTCCAAGCACGAAGTTGTGCTATAAATCAGAGCTCTGGTGGCTACAGCAGTGTTCAGAGTAGAGGCCCAGGGAAGATTGATGAGACTTGAGTAAGGGGGACAGATAAGAAAAAGGGGGGATTAATGCTAGCATGGAACAGTTCTGAAGACTAGGAAGCTAGAGGGAAGAGATGCTGCTTTGGATTTTCTGCAAGTCGCTATTTGAAAGGATGAAGGGGGGCCCGAGGACTGGCTTCTTTAAAAGAGTGTTTTGTTCTGGCCCTGAAGCAAAGCCACAATGGCCGTGCTGGTATAAAGGAGGGGGAAGCCAAAGTGTAATTTTTGTATGTTTGTTTTAAAACATTATTTAATTTGAGTAGGTATTATATTTACATGGTTTAAAAATATTAAAGTATAAAAAGATATTCAATAAAATCTCTTCTATCCCCATTCCTGTCACCCAATTCTCCCCCATTAGATAAATGCTATTATTTGTCTCTAATGTTCCCTACCAGAGATTTTAATACATACTCAAGCAAATATGAATGTATATATGTATGTATATATTTTAACCCCCTTTTAAAATTCATATTATACACACTGTTGTACGTCTTCCTATTTTCACTCAACAGTGTATCTTGTGCATCTCTGCATATTAGTACACTGAGAGCATCCTCAGTGTACTGATATGCACAATGCATGGCTTTTCATTTTGTAGGTGTGCCACAATCTGTTTTACCCGTCTCCTACTGGTGGATATTGACAACGTTTCAAACATTTGCCATTACCAAAAAAAAAAAAAAAGCTTCAGTGAACAACTATACGGTCATGTCATGTTTTGAATGTGAGTATATCTGTTTGATCAATTCCCAGACGTGGAATTGCTGGTCAAAGGGAGTGATGGGGGATACCCAAGGGTAGTTTAAAAAAGTAAAATGCACATAGTGAAAATCGAAAGGTAAAAAAAGGTATAGCATGAAAAGCAAGCCTCTCTCCCACACCACTCCCTGCCACCTAGTTCCCTTCATTGAAGTAACCAGCATTATCACTTTTCCATATATGTAGACGGGTTCCTTGTTTCTCTTTTCTTTTTTAACACAAATAGTAGTACACAAGACACCTTGCTTGCTTTTCTCTCTACGACATTTCTCCAAGATACTTCTATGTCAGTATCGTGTTCCCTCAATCTAAATTGAGGAATTTAGAATTTTCTAATCCTACTCCAGTGTGCTGCAGTTGTAATCATTCTTTTTTTAAATTTCTTTTCTCATCCAGCTAGACGGCAGTTTAGCTCAAGTCTGAGATTCTCATACCATTGAAAAACCTCTTAGAGGTTACATCTGTTTTTAAGACATGTGAGATTTGGGAGTTGGTTTTATTTGCATCTTCATCTCTGTGAGCCATGGTGTCAGGGAAGAAAGGTGATTCAAGGAGGTAAAACTTAAAATGAAGCCTCACGTGTGCTCTGCACTCTCTGACTTTCTAAGTCCTGGTGGACACCTGTCATATCAGACTTTCCGTTTTACACATTGGTCTTCAGCATAACATAGTGTTAGAAATAAGGATTTGGATCTGATATACCTTCTTGGATTTCAGAAGAGGGTAGTGAGGCCAAGAGAGGTTGAACAACTTATTGAAGTCCACCCAGCTGGGTGCAGGAACAGAACAAGGGTCTCCCAAGCAAGGTCCACATCCTTCTCTCCTCATGCTGGGACCCTTATCCACCTCAGGACAGCTGGTGTCCTAAGTTGACAGAGTGTTTAACCAGCTCCTCCAGATAACACCTGTGCATGTTATCACCATACCACCCAAACCTGAAGAACTTCCTAAAGAGTAGACACGCTAGGCATTCCAGAAGAACCACTGGGAGGACTCTGGGGGAAGGAGGCCGTAGGTAGACATCTGACCTGTCCAGCAGCACACAGGGCTAATTGGTGCAAGGCCAAGGAAACACTAGACCCAAGAGCTCATAGGAACCACGAATCAAAGTGAAACACTCCTGGGTGTTGTCTGGGTAACAAGTTACCAAACGTGATTCTTACCAGAATCGCCTGGGCAATCTGCAGGTTAAAATAGTCTCCCCGGTGCTGCCCCAGATGGTCGCTTTCGGAAGATCCACATGTGGTCCAGAAATCTGTATTTTTCATGAGCTCTGTGGGTGGTTTAAAAAGAGCTACTAGGGCTTCCCTGGTGGCGCAGTGGTTGAGAGTCCGCCTGCCGATGCAGGGGACACGGGTTCGCGCTCCGGTCCGGGAAGATCCCACATGCCGCGGAGTGGCTGGGCCCGTGAGCCATGGCCGCTGAGCCTGTACGTCCGGAGCCTGTGCTCCGCAACGGGAGAGGCCACAACAGTGAGAGGCCCGCGTACCGCAAAAAAAGAAAAAAGAGCTACTAATGTTCAGCCCAGATTGGAAGAAATGCCATTGAGTAGAAAGAGCACTTTAAGTCAGACATGGGTTCATGGGGCAGCTCTTCCCTACAAGACACTCGCTCTGAGCCTCAGTTCCTCACAATGTTAATTGGGGGGAAAGATCATGCATGCCCTGCCAACCTTACAGGGTGGCTGTGGGGCTCAGATGAGGTCATGTCTGAAAACACTTGGCAGATTATAAACCACATATACATGTGAGGGGCATTACTTCACTGTGCCCAAGAGGAAAAGATATTTGGAAGAGCCTGGTTGATTTTCAGGGCTCAGCAACAGCTCCCAGCTACCCTTGGGGAGAAATCCCTTGCTGCAAAATCCACACTTGTTTTCCTACGAAACATCCTCTCCTTCCTTGTCCATGGGCTTTGCCTGGGACTAGCTTCATTTTAGGTCAGCTTCCATTTTGCAGGGGTTTGTGCTGATAGGTTGGTTTCAGAGGCTCGGACCCGTTATTGCATCAGGTATGGGACTAATGAAAAGAGTGCTCTCTCTCCAGACCATTCCTGGCCCTGTCCCCTCAGAGTCCCCTGGATTGAGGAGCGCCTTTGTGACTTGAATCTAGGTCACAGGATTGCCTCTGTTAATCCCATGGGGTCACAGTTGCACCAGTGCTTGGAGGAGGAGCGATGAAACGGAATGAACGCCTTACCTTTGACTTCCCGCTTTCCTACAGAGAGATGCGAAGGTTCCTAGAGGTTAATAAGATAGAGCACTGTAGGGTTCATTCCCTGGGGCTCTCCTTGAGTGGTGTGACATCATGCTGTTTCCTCGGGGCTACAGTGGGTCTCCTAGAATGTCAGCGAATAGCACCCTGCCCCTCGCAAAAAAAAAGAGTTCATATTCCGTAGTCTGATCTACTGAAAGTGCAGCCTGCCTCAGCCTGGATTGAGGTTTTCTCCCAGCCCCCCTTTTAAAGTGCCTGTAGGCTTGGAACTACCATTTAAAACAAGAGGTAAATTGCAAGAGGCTATTTCATGCCAAGGTAGAGTAGCATCTCAAAGAACGCTTAGATAGGAGAGCGTGATGGGCAAATCTTTCCACTCTCTGAGCAGGCAGGTAAGGTGGCCCGTGGGTGGAGAGAGCCCTAGCTTCACCCCGCACAGCTTGCCTACACTTACTTAAAGCAATATTCTTTCAAGTGGCCTCCTCCTTAGGCTGTTCATGATTAATGTACTCATAATTTTGGCAGACGTTGTGCTTTTTCTAATAAAGAGGGGGGAGCCATTTTCAAGATAGAAACGATAGTCCTTTAACTGTTGTCTATGAAGCGACAATTACAGAATTTTTCCCCAGCTGTTAAAATGTTGCATTTTACCTTCTCTTTAAGGAAGGACCTGCCATTGTAAGTTTCAGACCCGAATTAGTCCACCGGCATTCCTTAGGAGGGCCTGGTTTTCTTACACATTCGGATTTTGATTCGAATTTTCTCCAACGTCAGTAGACATTTCCTGAATGTGTACTAGAGGCAGGCAGCGCAGAGGAGAAGATGGAAACAAGAACAATGACTAGCAACTACTACATGCCTGCTGGGCAAATGTTTTCCTTCAGAAAACTAAAAAACATCAGCTTCCCTCCCTTTGCTTTAGTAATTCCCCCAACTTTGCTATACATTGGGATTACCTGGGTTTTAAAATAATTTTATTTATTTTTTAACATTTATTCATTTATTTGGCTGCGCCCTGTCTTAGTTGCGGCACGCAGGATCTTCCTCGAGACGTGGGATTTTTAGTTGCAGCATGAGGACTTCTTAGTTGTGGCATGCATGCGGGATCTGGTTCCCCTACCAGGGATCAAACGCGGGCTCCCTGCATTGGGAGCACGGAGTCGTACCCACTGGACCACCAAGGAAGTCCCTTAAAGTAATTTTAAATAACACTATTGCCAGGCTCTCACCCAGACATTCTGATGTACGGGAGTGTGACCTGGGCCACAGGGATTTTAAAAAGCTCCCCACGTGATTCTAATGTCCACGAAGTTAGGGAACCCCTGGCCTAACTTCTTTTCTCAGGTTTCAGCTCAGTATTTCTTCCTTCAGGAAGACTTCCTGATTACCCCTCTCTGTTACCTCCACACACACCCATGACCCTGACCCAGTCGGGTGTCCCTGCAGCACCCTGGGCTCCTGCAGCACCTGGTACTTACTCTTTCATAATACTGGCCACCTCAATCAACGCTCTTCCTCAGGAATACTGGGAGATTCTGGAGGGCAAGACCGGTGTTCCACACACTCTTGAATCCCTGGCGCCTGGGGCATTGTGGGTTCTCTAAGTACTAGTTAAAAGAGTGACTTAATTTTCTACTTGGACATTTCCTTTTGCTCATTCTGTACATGCCAATTTACTTTTTCTGGTGATAATGTCATTTTGTATTGCCCACTTAATCACACTTTCTCTAATTTTCATGGTAATTGGATAGGTGATAAAAATGAAGGATTTACATTATTTTATGTTTTATATATTTTATGAAATAGTTTAGGAAATATTGCCAGCTGAAGCTATTTTAAAAATGTGGTTTTTACAGAAAGAAGAATAAATTATTAGATTTGGTGGAGCATTATTTATGAAAATAAAATATTTTCATTTAGGTTTCTGTAAACTTAAAACCCAGTTCTTCTATTATTACAAAAAAAAGTTTATATTTTATGAGAGGTGCTTTATAAGATTAAACAAGGGCAAATCAGGAAAAGTGTCTCTTTTTTGTTTGATTCATAGGGATTTAATGAAAGGGCGCGCGCGCGTGCACGCACACACACATTTCTCAAGTTGTACCACGCTTTATTTCCAAAATTCAGACAAAGGAACAGATCTGCAAACACAGGCCCCCTGTCACATCACGAAAAGGGTCAGATTACTAGGCTAGTCGACGACGGGGGCCTTCAGAACCACGGTAATTGTCTCCACGTTCCTAGCCCATCATTTCTAGATTCTGCGACGACGTCCATAGACTTCTTAATGTCCCGCTTTGTAACCCCCGTCGGGCCGCGTGAATGGTGGGGAAGGTAACGTGACTGCAGAGCGCAGGGTCGGCCCCGGAGGGGCACGGGCTTGGCCAGTGGGAAGGTTGGATGCGGAGCGGCGACATCACCCCACCGGCATCAGGCCATCGCCTCCATTCAGCGGCGGAATGTGGGCGGGCAGAGGATGCGCGGGGCCCTCGGCCTGCAGTTAACCCTGTGTGCGCCCGCGGTGGAGCATCACCCGGCGCGCGGAGCACCACCGGACGCACAAAACATCACCCGGGTCGCGGAGCACCGCCCGCTCCCGAGCACCGCGCGCAGTGCTTTGGCTTGCCAAATTCATTTTCCTCTAAAATATACTCGTGGCTCTTTTAGTGTTGTCTTATTTTTTTTTTTAATCTCACCATTTAATCACCATGGTTACATTCCTCAGGACCACATTTTCTCACTACAATTCAAATAATGTAGAAAACATTTTAAGGTACTCGTGGGGCCCGGGAAGCTTCCGTTGCACAGAGCCCGCAGGAGAGAAGCCAGCAAGGCAATGGCTCTGTCTCTCTTACTCTCTTTCTCTGTAACTTTATTATATTCGTAAGTAGGGGCGTGATCAGTTTCCAGTTAGTTTTTCTTCAGACTTTCTATTTAGGAAATATTCAAATCTACAGAAAAGTTGAAAATGTAATACAATAAGACAGATGAACATTCCTCTACCCTTCATCTACGTTCACCACTTGTTAGCATTTTGCAATTTAGCTTTATCATATATCTGCATAGAGAGATTTCTTTCTCCTGAATTACAAGTAAATTGCACATGTCATAACAGTTTGCCCTGAAATAATTCACATGCAGGAACTAGGCATAAGGACGTTTTCCTTCATAAACACAATACTGTTATCACACCTCGGATAATTAACTCTGCTTAAATATCATTTAAAATATAGGCCATATTTAAATGTTCTCAGTTTTTCCCAAAATACGTTTTAACTGGATTTTTTTTTAAATCCAGAATCCAATAAAATTTCATGCATTGCATCTAGTTATGTTTTTTCTTTTTATAGTAATTTTGTTGTATATTATTATCGTTGTTGTTGTTATTTTCAGCCTCCCTGGCACATTGCTGGAGTTTAAATTTGTGCACTGTGCCCTACAGTGCAATATGGATCTTGAATATAGTTCCCTGTGCTATACAGTAGGACCTTGTTGTTTATCCATATTACACTTTATTTTTTAATCCCTTAGATCACTGAGAATGAGTACTGGTCAAGATTGTAATAGAAAATATCCAAATGGAACTCATAGCAGAAAAAAAGCTGAAGGAAAAAAGGAAACAGAACATTTTCAGAGTGATCTGTTTATTTTTGAAACCCTGAACTGTAGGACATGACCATATAAAATGTGCAAATACAACATTAGAAAATCTTTAATGAATATTTAACTACTTTACAAAACAATGAAATCCGGCTAGAAAATTACTCTCATCAAATCTACAGCTCGAATAAGTAGATGAAGGTCTCTGCGCCTCCAAAGTCTTTACTAAGTGGAGAAGTAATGACTCATCAAAGCAATGAAGAATTTAAAAGAATTATTCCTTTTAAATCACAAATCAAAACTTCAAATGCTACCCTGAACTATTAGCTGATAAAGAAAATTACATTAAAAATATAGGCCATGGAATCGGCAAACTAGATGAAAAAGAGGAGACCTCTGGAACGATTTTGGGGGGTAAGGATCCTGGAAAATGGCCCTCACATCCTTCCAGCATGAGGATGTTCCTAGCGCCACCCCCCAAAAAAAGGTTAAGTTCAAGTAAATGATTATTCAAGTTTAATATTTCATTGTACATAAAAATTTCTTCAGATGGAGAAACTGACTTTTAAATTCTAAGCGCAAATGCAAAGTATTCTGTAGCTCCTCTTACATGTTTCACAATCATGTCATAATTAGCTTTGACCAATGGAGGGACTTGTGAAAGGACACATTTAGATTCTCTATTAGAAGAACATGACTGTCACTTGTGCATTAAAAAAACAGACACAGACATGCAAACCCTAGAACTGAAAAAAAAAAAAAGCTGAATAAACAGCAATTAATAGTATTTCAATAGCTGATTCACTTTGTTATACAGCAGAAACTAATACAACATTGTAAAGCAATTATACTCCAATAAAGATGTTAAAAAAATAGTATTTCACAAGGACAACTAAACACCAATATAAAACATCCACATAATAGTCATAAAATAATACATGTCCAATATTCAGCTAGACATGATATTTTTCACGGCACTAACAGCACAATATTTACAGAAAATAACAGCAAATTTCTGGATTTGATTAAAATGATTTCAAAAGTTATAGCCAGAACAGTCCAAACTAACGTTTCATTAGTTTCACACCTGTTGTAAAAAGCACAGGTTTTCACTCAAGTAAAGAATTGAAGAAATGAAAAAAAAATGTCAACTGTAGGTATTGATTTAAAAGGTTGTTGGGGACTTCCCTGACGGTCCAGTGGTTAAGACTCCATGCTTCCACTGCAGGGGACGTGGGTTCAATCCCAGGTCAGGGAACTAAGATCCACCCCCCCACCCCACCTCACCCCCCACATGCCGCTCCAAGAGGACTAAATAAATAAATTAAATAGGCCTATACCATCTTGGTTAAGGGAAAGATGTGCAAACCAGAATTTTGGACAAAAATCCAGAAGCATTCTTGGTGTTCTACACCAGCACT
Organism: Physeter macrocephalus; assembly: GCF_002837175.3. Classification (NCBI taxonomy): domain Eukaryota; kingdom Metazoa; phylum Chordata; class Mammalia; order Artiodactyla; family Physeteridae; genus Physeter; species Physeter macrocephalus. The sequence goes on from NC_041233.1 coordinate 50,199,994, forward strand.
GTCCAATAGAAATATAATGCCAGTCACATACGTGATTTTTTTTTTAATTTAAGGTTTTTTTGGCCTGACCATGTGGCATGCAGGATCTTAGTTCCCCAACTGGGATCGAACCCATGCCCCCTGCAGTGGAAGCATGGAGTCTTAACTACTGGACCGCCAGGGAAGTCCCACACATAATGTGATTTTAAATTTTCAAGTAGTTACACAAAAAAACATAAAAAGAAACAGGTAAAATTAATTTTAATAATTTACTTTCTTCAACCTAATATCTCTAAAATATCACTTCCACATGCAAGCAATATTATAAAATTTTTTCATGAAACATCTTACATTTTTGTGTTGTAGGGGGAGGGGTACCAAGCTTTTGATACCCAGTATGTATTTTACACTCACAGCCCATCTCAATTCAAACTAGCCACATTTCAAATGCTCAAAACCTCATGTGTCTAATAGCTGCTATATTGGGCAGTGCAGTGCATAGTTTGACTTTATTTCAGGAGACAGGGTCTCAGCTGTGCTAGTAGCAATGGCATTCTTTGGAACAATTCAAAGATTATATGCTCTATTTTCTGGATCTGCCCAGAGATGTCACATCTTGATGAAGTACATATTAAAATTGACCTTTCTGACACACAATGTGAGAGCCTATGAAATGGTGCTAAAGCAATTGGACTTAAGCTAGATAAGACAGAACATGTGTGAGATGAGTTAAGTGAAACACATCTTCAAATGAAGAACAAATTGTAGTTGGTGATAGAAAATGAAATTAATTTAAAATGTGCTCTCTCCGTACTTATTTTTGGTATATCACTTGCTATTAATAAGGTTATCAAAACCTTATAAGAACAACATATAGATTCAAGATTGCCTATTTCACTTTTTTAAAAATTAAAAATACTTTTTTAATTTTAGTGAAAATTGGTTATTTAAATTGAATGAAACCGTATGTGACATATGAACAAAAGTGACATTCTAATAAAACATAAGGAAATCAAAATGGAAAAGAATGTTTGCATGACTTTGAAGGAAAAGATTTATTCATAACTGATTCTAAACTAATTTCAATAGAGCCTATTTTCTGGCCTTTGTAGAGCAAGGTATCCTGTCAACTGAAGAGAGATTTGAACAAATTGGAAACTTTGAATTTAATATTGAATGGTTCTAGATATTGCTTTAAGAGATGAAACATTGAAGTGTAAGTGATAGCAATTTATAGGATTAAATTTAAATGTTTTACAAATACATTAAATATTTTATGCTATTTTCTGTAATAATGTTAATTATCATTTGCAATTCCAGCACAGTGCTTGAATGTGATTTATAAAATTTCGGGTTCATTTCTGAATCTAAGAAATTCATTGACAAATTCAGTTGCTACTGCCTCAGCAGAATGAAGTTTCTCAAAATCGAAATGCCACCTAAGAACTAAGATGACTCAAAAATTATTATGTAGTTTGGCATTTCTGGCACAAATCTTGCCGTTATAATCCAAACAGCATAAATAGCAATTTTGCTGAAATGAAGACAAAAAATTACAATATAATAACTTGTGAATTATATAGGTCACTATTACTTATCCGTCATTCACCAGCCCATCAAGAGGACCCCAGACATGCACCATGATCATTAAATTTCATTGTCTTTGACATTTTACCAACTTTCAATCGTATAAAAATTATAGTTTTCATATGTATATATTTAAAATTCTGTTGTTCAAAGGTATAGCCAAGATAGGAGGATAGACTATATATATTAGCTTGTGTTATGATTATTTAATATTTAGACATACCGTATGTGGACTTCCCTCCATTGGAACTCTTGCCCCAGGCCCTGCAAATGTTGGAGGAGGACCTAAAGAGGGAAATGCTACTTGGAGTGATGTCTCTGCCTAAATAATCGTAGTATTCCCACCCCTATTTCTACAGCTCTGAGAATCAATCCCTTACTCCCAAGGGGTCCCCTGGTACATTTCCAGAGAGACTAGTGGGACAGACCTTTTTTCAATGTGCTCCTGGGTTTAGTGCAACCCACCCCTCCCTGGGGACCTGGCATGCTTTCCTGGGGGTTAGGTGGGAAGTCAGTTTAAGCAACACCATGTAGTGCAGGGTGCCTTTGATCCCCACCAGCTGTTCTGCCTGGGAGGTTAATAAGCAGCCATTATTCCCTAACACATGCGGGGTTCAGACTTGGGAACAGACCACCAACACAAGTTCACAAGCTCATTAACCCTTCTCACTGTTAGATCTGAGCTCTCACTTTCAATATTTAACAAGGACCAGGAAGTCTATGAATTTCAATTAGGATCTAATGGCAAACTTTGAGATAAACAACAGAATGGTAAACAAAGGGACTTTTATGTTATTGATATAGAATTTTGTGAAACTGCATTCGTTACCAAAATAACACACCAGTCATGTCTAAATGGTTTTCTAAGTTATTTTCAAAATTCAAGAAGACCATTGACATTAAACAATAGTTGTTATTATTTTTTAACAGCAAATGAAACTTCATGACTATTAAAAGAGAAGGCCACCTCTACTATTTTAAACAAATTTACCATTAAACAGTAGCCAAATTTCGAGGCTGCAGTCGAAGGGGCTCAGTCGAGGCCCCTTCTGGCCCATCCCCTCTTACATCCTACCAGCTGGTCCCATGAGGCTAATTATCCCTCCTGCAAATAACTTCAGCTCTCCAGCCTTCTTCAATCTGCCCCCAGCCTTCCTAAGGCAGCCCACCTGCTTTTAGGCATACGTGCTGTCCTCTTACACTGAGGTCCTCCTTCATTCTCGGTGACTCAAAGTTTTTATAACAGTGTAGGTGCCAGCCATTCACAGTTACTCAAAGTGATTTCACCCTCCAGATTTTCCTGAAGGTTTATGTTGTGGATTTTAACAGGGCTTTGCAGGAACATCCAAACCCATCTGAGAAGCTGGTTGCATACCCACATGGTGGAGACTGCTGGTGTGAGCTAAGGTATGAAAGATGTGACTGTCCTAATCAACTTCTTTCCTCTGGGCACACTGCCGGCAGTAAGTTTTCAAAATACTCCAGTCCTCTGTGTGTGTGTGTGTGTGTGTGTGTGTATGGTGTGTGTGTGTGTTCTGTTGTGTAGTGTGTTCTTTTGCTTTGCTTTTTAAAAATTTAATCGAGAGCCCTCCCAAGCCTTAAGTAATAATAGGAAGGGAGAAAAGAGAGAAGGTAAAGAGCTGCCTCTAAATGCTGGCAAACATTTCATCCTGTGGCACTCCCAAGGAATACTAACACATGATTAAACATAAACTGTGACATCTCACCCTCCTGGGGATCCCACACTGGCCATCTTCCCTTCGCCTCTCTCCCCCACATCTTAAAATCAATGCATAAGGGCCCTCTCCCTGTCTCGATTTGGAGAAGAATCGTTCTCATTGTGATCGTTATGCATGGGAACAAAAGAACATATGGATCAAAGGTTTAGGTTCCTCAGTCCCACCACGATCACATGACCACCCAGCTCAGAGGCGGCAACAGTCAACTGAAGTGCTGGTTGGAAGCTTCTGGCCTTCTATGGAGAGTCCCTTTGGTTACCTAGAAACAGTCCACTCACATCATTTACATTGTTTTGCACTGTGCTGCCAGCAGTCCTTTGGGAGATTCTATATTTAACCATTTCAAATTGTACCCTTAACCTTAATGAAAGCATCCCTTTTTTCTCTCTCTCTGAAACATACAACCCTGCACCCCTCCAGCCCCCAAATTCATTTTGGTTTTCCTTTGGAATTTTAGAATCAGTTTGCCCAATTCTCACACCAAAAAATCATTTTGGTAGTCTGTTGTTATCATGTTTAAATGTATAGATTATTTACAGATTGACATTTTTAAATGTTAAGGCTTCTTTAATCATAATCATAATCCACATTTGTTTTCATTTACTCAAGTCTTTCTGTTCTACCCTCAAGTATTTCTGTGTTCTTCACATAGCTCTTGTATATTTTTTATTGAATTTATTCTTAGGTATTTTACCTTGGATTGCTATTATTAATGGCACCTTACATTATCTTTTTCTAACTGCTGTTGTCTGTATATAATGACCACCTAATAATTTTAATATGGCTGAAGCAGCTGTCTTGCTTTACAAAAGGGAAAGGAGGGCTTTGGTCTGCTTTTATGCCTGCTTTTAAAAATTGAAATGGGGAAGAGTTTGAATGTGGTGAGCCAGAGGTCACAGGAGGGACAAACTTGGGGTAAGTTCATCAAAGCTCTGCAGCTGTAAGCATCGGGCAGGAAGTAAGGAGAGATGCTCTTTGAAGTTGTAAGAAAGCCATGGAGCTGGGAGGGCAGCTGTGGTCCCCAAGCCTCCAAGACCAGAAACATTCTCATCTCCTTTCAAGTCGTTGTCATCGAAGGACATCACACATACCCTCTTGCTTACGCCTCCGGGATGCAAGCACTGTATTTTGTTCTCCTCATGAGATAATTCTCCCTTCTACAACTACACATTTCTTGCTTATTTCTTTTTATGTGACTCCCAGCTGAGATGGAGAGTTTCTGATCACCATTTTGTGTAAGTGCCCTGTAAGACTGAATCCCTTTGGGGAATTCCCTGGCAGTCCACTGCATGGGGGCCAAGTTCGATCCCTGGTCAGGGAATTAAGATCCCTCAAACCTTGCATTCCTGTCTTTAGGGGGTGGTCTCAAGCTACTGTGAGCTTCCTTTCCTTGGCCAAGATGAATTTTATCTAATGGTCAATGTTACTCAGAATGTGATTCATAAACGTGGCGTGAAACTATGGTCAATCCGAATGTTTTGCCAATTGTGTGAAGAATGTACAGAATAGGTAAAAGATAGTTTACATTTTCTAGGGGCTGGTCAAGGAGGAAAAAGTTCAGATGTTCAGTATCTGTAAGATTGTTGCATTTACCATTATTTTAAAGGAGAGGAGGTAAGAAAAACAGAAGGTCAGCCAAAAACCCTTATATCTGGTGGTGGCTTAAATGTCTCATGGGTTCAGCCCTGTAATATAAATGAATAAAGTCAATTTATAAGACGTGCAGCAGCAGTGGGAAAACTCAAGAAAATATATCTAATCTAAAGAGGTCAGCCAATATTCAGCATCAGCCAGTTGTTGCAATGTGGAAAGATGTGTCCAATGTCATTAGATCTAATTTTACAAGAGAATTCAGAAATCTGGCTTTTTATATGAAATTATCTAATTTTTAAATGCTAGCAACAAATCCCAATTGGGAGGGAGGGAGGAAGAGTGGAAAAATGAGAGAACTGCATGCAGGCCAAACAGAGCAATGATAGGACCCAGGGTTTGTCAGTTTGTGATTTTCCCTTTTGAAGACTTGTTCTTGTCTTTCCCCCCAAATTCAAAATTTTTTAGGACCTAACTTCAAGGTATACTCAGAACTAGATCAAATGCAGTCAAAATTTCCATTGTCCTGCCATTTCTTTAAATCTAGCCATACAGATTTTATTGAGCACCTAACACATGCAAAGTCTATCATTTCATCTTATTTAAAATGAAATATGTTAACAATTAATTACATGAAACAGAGAGATGACTTCCATAACGGTCCAAATGACTCTGAGATATGTACTTACATTTTAGCTTTTTAAAAAAATACGATCAAATACAAAGAGAATTGTTTTTTAAAACCTACTGGAGCGCTCAACTTCTGTAATTCACATCTGAATTTGGAAGGTTAATAGGAAAGTTTCAAAACACTAGGCATCACTCTGTTTAAAAGCAGCACTTCTAAAAGAATTCAAAGGCAATCATCCTGAAAACCTTTTCACTGGAGTCAATTTTTTTTTGTTTGGGACTGTTACCGAATGTGGAGGACTTCACTAAGACCAGTGTGTGAGCTGTATTAAGGAGCTGAGAAAAAGGTAAAGTTGTAAAGATAAGCTAAAGTAATTTTGAGGAGGGCCCTGATTTTCCTGCTGAGGAATTTGTATATCCTTTCCGTAGGCAATAGAGCCATTGAAAGTTCTTGATAAGGGTAAGGATAGGACCAAATTGATGGGGGGTTTTTTGGTTTCTTTTTTGCGGTACGCGGGCCTCTCACTGTTGTGGCCTCTCCCGTTGTGGAGCACAGGCTCCGGACGCACAGGCTCAGCGGCCATGGCTCACGGGCCCAGCCGCTCCGCGGCATGTGGGATCCTCCCGGACCGGGGCACGAACCCGTGTCCCCTGCATCAGCAGGCGGACTCTCAACCACTGCGCCACCAGGGAAGCTCCTGGGTCAATTTTGAGCTCTGAATGCCTTCGATCCCTATAGGGATCATCTATGACAGGAGAGAGCACCCAAGTTCATACTAATTCCTAAAGAGAAAAAAAGTTGGTAATCTTGTCAGCTGAGTAGGTGAGACGACACTGAAAATTCAACCTGGCTCAGGTTATCAGTTGCTCATGAGTATATTTTAATAGAAATGTGTTAAACAGTATACATTGTATCCTGCTTTCCACACGAGAGTCCTATCATCTTAGTCACTTTTTCCCACTTATCTTTTCAGCCTCTCTCTGTACCCGGCTCTCTCCCCAGTCTACAGTGTTTGCACATTTAGGGTATTGCCTACTTCTGTTTCCACTACTTCTGCTCTTAATCAGGATCGACTCTTAATAATTTTTAACTTCCCTGCTGTCTCAGAGACTCTCCAGAGACTTTATACTCTCATCCCAAGCCCCACCTCCACCCACCAGACCCATTCTAGAACCTGGACTCTTCCCCACTCTCGATCCAGTATCTCGTGGCCTAGGATGCCCTTAGCTTCCCTTCCCGGGCTGCGCGCAGATCCCCTCCCGCCCTCTCCCCTTCCCTCCCCAGGCCCGCACCCTCAGCCATTCCAGAAATTGACAAAGAAGCTGCAGAGGGAATGCCACTTCTCAGCACAGTAGGTCTCCGTGAGCTTTGCGTTCTCGTCCAGCTCGTCAGGATCGGGCCGGGTCCCCAGAGGTCGCTCCTCGTCTGGGTCCCAGGCAGCCTTTCTTTTGCCTCCTTTGGTCTTCTCAGAGGGCTTCCCTTTGGGCGGCGCGTTCGGGGGAGGCGGGTCCCCTGCGGTGGGGCCGCGCGCGGCCTCTCGGGGCTGCCCCCGGCTCCTGGCCCGGAGCTTGGGATCCCGGGGAAAGCCCGCCCCAGTAGGGCTGACGAATGGGGATGCATGGGGCACCAGGCGCAGCTCCGCGCCCTGGCCCTTCTTGCCCGCGCACAGGCGGGCCTTGAGCGGCGCGGGGTCGTGGCAGGGCCGTCGCTTCCTGCGCAGCCCACCCAGCACCTGCTTCCAGTAGTGCGAGCGTCTGGCGGCATAGACCGGGCAGCGCTCCGGCTCCCCGCGGTAGGCACACTGGTGGCGCGCCCCGTCCGGGCCCTGGCAGCGCAGCGCTAGCTCGCTGCCCGCCGCGGGCCCTGGGGCGGGCGGCAGGAGCTGCCAGCTGCACGCGTGCCGCTCGGGGCTGACGAAGCGACCGGAGGAGCCGCCCGCGGGGCCCGGGGCCGACTCGACCGCGCTGCCGGCCGCCCCCTGGTTTCTCCCGGAGCCCTCGAGGAGGCAGCCACCCAGCAGCAGCAGCAACGAGAGAGACGCTCGCAGCCACAGAGGACTCATGGCTCGTGGTGTCTGCACTCAGGTCGGCTTTCCAGGGACCCCTGAGCGCTTCAGTGGTAGCAGGGCCAGGAGAGCAGCATCCCTTGGACCTGGGGACAGAGGCAGAGACGGCTACTGACTGAGTCGGGCGCAGCCCTTGGCCCAAGCACAGGCACCTGCCAATCCCCCTCCCCAGACTTTCTGGGCGTTGGTTTTCAGTGGGCAGCAGCAGCTTGTGAGTGGCCCCTATGAAAAGGTTTCCTGGGAAAAAGCCAATTACTGTCTAATCTTTTTGAAACGATTTGCGCATTGAGGTTTTTCTCCCCATTGCAAATATGATAGCAAAGCGATGCCTGATAATTACCACCTCCACCCCTTCCTCCACCCCCTCCCTTCTGCACCCTCCAGTAAATTATCTACAATGTCATTTCAGATTATTCTTTGGAAAAACGCACTTTTACTGCACTTTGAACTTACCGAGTTCTGGGTGAGGTGGTGGAGCCTTGTTAAGATGGAATGACTGCAAGAAAGATTAGTCTGTGTTAGCCGGCTCCCAGTGACTGAACGTGTTATCAATGGAACAAAACGGGCCTCCCCGACTATGCCCCTCCCAGACTTCTCTCTCTCTCCCTGGGAGACTTCCCACCACCGTGCCACACACACACACACACACACACACACACACACACACACACACGGACACACGGACACACACACACACGGACACACAGACACACAGATGTATGATAGAAGTGGCAATGTAACATGAAATATAAATCTTTTTTGCTTCCAGTGTTTAAAATAATCACGCGAATTTTAACAAATCATTCTTTTCTTTCCTTTTACATATTTTTACTTGAATTTTATTTATTTTAATTGAATTATAGTTGATTTACAATATTGTGTTAGTTTCAGGTGTACAGCAAAGTAACTCAGTTATACATATATATCTATATTCCTTTTTTTAAAAAACACACACACACACACACACACACACACACACACACACACACACGGACACACGGACACACACACACACGGACACACAGACACACAGATGTATGATAGAAGTGGCAATGTAACATGAAATATAAATCTTTTTTGCTTCCAGTGTTTAAAATAATCACGCGAATTTTAACAAATCATTCTTTTCTTTCCTTTTACATATTTTTACTTGAATTTTATTTATTTTAATTGAATTATAGTTGATTTACAATATTGTGTTAGTTTCAGGTGTACAGCAAAGTAACTCAGTTATACATATATATCTATATTCCTTTTTTTAAAAAATTTATTTATTTATGGCTGTGTTGGGTCTTCGTTTCTGCGCGAGGGCTTTCTCTAGTTGCGGCAAGGGGGGGCCACTCTTCATCGCGGTGCGCGGGCCTCTCACTATCGCAGCCTCTCTTGTTGCAGAGCACAGGCTCCAGACGCGCAGGCTCAGTAATTGTGGCTCACGGGCCTAGTTGCTCCGCGGCATGTGGGATCCTCCCTGACCAGGGCTCGAACCCGTGTTCCCTGCATTGGCAGGCAGATTCTCAACCACTGCGCCACCAGGGAAGCCCTATATTCCTTTTTTAAAACTTATTTTCCATTATAGTTTATTACAAGATACTGAATATAGTTCCCTGTGCTCCACAGTAAATCTTTGTGTATCTATTTTATGTATGGTAGTGTGCATCTGTTAATCCCATACTCCTAATTTATCCCTCCCCCAAACCACTTGTTTTCAATGCTCTTTTAAAATTAGGCATTCATAACTATATTTGCAGTAATAGAAAAAAAGCTTGAATAGTGCTTCCTTCACCTTTTTATTGAGATATAGTTCATATACCATACAATTCACCCATTTAAAGTGTAAAATTCAATGGTTTTTAATATATTCACACATACATGCAACTATCACCAGAGTTAATCTTAGAACACTTCCATCACCACAAAAAGCAACTCTGTACCCTTTAGCTACTACACCCCCTCTCCTTTTACATATTTAATCATGTGAAGATAAAAGTTAAACAGAAAGATCTAAGTTTTAAGAGTTAAATAAAATGAAATGAAACAAAACAACTGTCAATATTCTTAACTGGGCGCGATTTACACTGTTTTTTATATCATTCTGAGTTCTATATTTTCACCCACCATTTCTGATAGTTTTCCTCATCCTAATAATCTTAATCCTAATAACTGTTACTACTAATAAAAATGTAATATCCTCATTTATTGATGCATTATAATGTCTAGCATTTCATCCAGCGGTGTGCATTTGGTCTTTTGATTGTTTTTAGGTATTATAACTCAATTATAAACTTCTTACAAAAATTAGAAGTTTAAAAAATTATTTTGATTATAGTGTAATATTACCAATTCAAATGGTTAATCTTTAAGAATTAATGTGTTCTTGAATCTTAAGAATTTTACAGGTAAACAAAGCAATTTTTCTTTTACACTTTAGGATATTCCATTATCTTTTAAAAACTGTTCTCAGTAATAAATGTGATCTTTTTTATTTCAAGAGTTTATACCTCTGACTATAATTGTTTAATACAAGTATATTCCTAAAATACTCCCTCAGGACATCAAGAAGTCTCATTATATTTCCTAATGTCTTCTTGTGGGCAGTATTTTCTATTACTGAACTCCCATTGGTATTGTATTTCAACAGTTACAATTTGATTACTACTATAAAACCCAAAATATTTTAGAATTAGAATGTACTTAAATACGTTTTAGCACAGAGTAAATATACGGTAGTGTATATTGACCTAAGAAAGGATGTTTCTACCACTCTGGTGAAATCAGAGAGATTAAAGGACTTACCCAATGTCACACATCATTTAATGGTAAAGCCACCTGACTTTCAATGATCAATGATCTTTACATTTCAGCTTTGTGTTTCACTATCACTTACAAAGTTAGTTATGTCTTAATTACACCAACTCAGTTTATACTGAAAAACAATTAGTACCAATGAAGATAATATTAACATAAATTTCATGAACAGAGTAGCTTATTAATACATTTCACAGATGGAAACCTTCACTTTCCCAGAAAACCGTATTTGTATAAGCAAAGCACTATATACAGGCTTTTATCTGATGCTCTGGAATTACTTATAGTTATCGGCTACTGAACCAAACTGGAATAGTTTTTCAGCTAAAGAGTGACATCTTGTGACATTTTTCACTAATTACAGTGAAAAAGTTTGCTACCGGAAAGTCATAATTATTAAAGGAGACATTTGAGACCATGCTTTCTGTCAGAAACATTGCCCCAGAACAAACATAAGGGCACACAGATGTGCTATGCCATGTCAGAAAGGGGTAACGTCTTACTAGAAGTTGCTTTTTATAAATTGTGGTTAAATACATATAACATAAATTGTACCTTTTTTTCTTTTTTTTTTGTTTTTTAAATTAACTTTTATTGGAGTATAGTTGATTTACAATGTTGTGTTAGTTTCTGCTGTACAGCAAAGTGAATCAGCTATACGTATACACATATCCACTTTTTTGGATTTCCTTCCCATTTAGGTCACCACAGAGCACTGAGTAGAGTTCCCTGGGCTATACAGTAAGTTCTCATTAGTTATCTATTTTATACATAGTATCAGTAGTGTATAGATTTCAATCCCAATCTCCCAATTCATCCCACCCCCAAATTTACCATTTTAACCATTTTAGGTATACAATTCAGTGACATTAAGTACATTCACACATGGTTGTGCAACCATCACCACCATCCAGCTCCAGAACTTTTTTCTTCTTCCAAAACTGAAACTCTGTACCCATTAAACAATAACTCCTCATTCCTCCCTTCCTCCACCCCCTGGCAACCACCATTCTACCTTTTGTCTCCATGAATGGACTACTCTGGATACCTCATATAAGTGGAATCATACAGTGTTTGTCCTTTTGTGACCAGCTTATTTCACTTAGTATAACTTCTTCAAGTCTCATCTATGTTGTAGCATGTGTCAAATTTTCCCTCCTTTTTAAGGCTGAATAATAATCCATTGTATGTATAGTGCACATTTTGTTTATATATTCATTGGTTGATGAACACTTGGGTTGCTTCCACCTTTTGCCTATTTTGAATAATGCTGCTATGAATATGTGTGTATAAATATTTGAGTTTCTGCTTTCAGTTCTTTTTTTATAATTAATTTATTTTTATTATTTACTTTCTAATTTTTGGCTGCGTTGAGTCTTTGTTGCTGTACACAGGCTTTCTCTAGTTGCAGCGAGCGGGGGCTACTCTTTGTTGCAGTGCGCAGGCTTGTCATTGCGGTGGCTTCTCTTGTTGTGGAGCACGGGCTCTAGGCGCACAGGCTTCAGTAGCTGTGGCACGCGGGCTCAGTAGTTGTGGCTCATGGGCTCTACAGCGCAGGTTCAGTAGTTGTGGCGCACGGGCTTAGTTGCTTCGCGGCATGTGGGATCTTCCCGGACCAGGGCTCGAACCCGTGTCTCCTGCATTGGCAGGCGGATTCTTAAGCACTGCGCCACCAGGGAAGTCCTAACATTGATTTTTTTTTAAATTTATTTATTTAATTTGTTTATTTTTGGCTGCACTGTGTCTTCGTGGCTGTGCGTGGGCTTTTTCTAGTTGCAGTGAGTGGGGACTACTCTTGGTTGCAGTGTGTGGGCTTCTCATTGTGGTGGCTTCTCTTGTTGCGGAGCATGGGCTTTAGGCATGCGGGCTTCAGTAGTTGTGGCACACGGGCTCAATAGTTGTGGCTCGCGGGCTCTAGAGCACAGGCTCAGTAGTTGTCGCGCACGGGCTTAGTTGCTCCGCGGCATGTGGGATCTTCCCGGACCAGGGCTCGAACCCATGTCCCCTGCATTGGCAGGCGGATTCTTAACCACTGCGCCTCCAGGGAAGCCCCTTGTCATTGATTTTTGAAGCCACCTTTCTGGTGATAAAAAAAATAATAATAGCTAAAATTTATTTAGCACTTAGTATTTCTTAAGTGTATCATGTATCAATTCATTTGCTCCTTACAACAACTTTACAAAGTACAGGTTCGTGATCCATTATTTACAATTCTGGAATTGAAAAAGGTCTGAATATGATACTTTAAAAAAATTCATCTGGCAGCAAAACCTGACCTAAACTGCCATGCATCTATTTAGAGTTTCTTACTTAGTCCTCTTAGTATGGCTATTCATACGTTTTGCTGCAGAACTATAAATGTACTTGACTATGGGGTGCTGCCCTAGAAGCTGCTAGGGTGTGACATAATATGCACTGGATTACCTTTCAAAATCTAAAAAATTCTAAATTCAGAAAACCATCTCTAGCCAGGGTCTCAGATAAGGGTTGTATACCAGTATTAATATTATCCCCATTTCACAGCTGAGGAAATTAAGACATAGAAGGTAAGTCATTTGCTTAAGGTTGCATAGTTAACAAAAAGAACACTCAATAATGTTTTTGAGTGCTTAAAGTTTCAGTCACTGGGTTAAATGCTTTATATTCATTATATCATTTAATCCTTACCACAACCCTATAAGGTGCTATTATTGTCCCAATTTCCCAGAAGCAATTGAAGCTTAGAAAGGTTATACAACTCCCTGGACACACAACTGTTAAGTGTGGTGAGGAAGGATTTAAAAACAAGTCAGTCTGACTTCAATATATTTGATTATTACACTACGCCTTACCAATCTGTAACACCAGCCTTTTCTTCTCTTCTATATGTCCTTTAGAACTATATATCTAATTACCTCTTGGATATTAAAGAGTAAGATTTTTAAAAATGTATATCAGATCATTTTACTCACATGCTTAAAACCCTCCTATGACTTTCTATTGCTAGACTAAAATCCAAATGCCTTACAATGGCCCCTTTCTACCTCTCCCATCTTGTCTCCCAAGATAGCCAGCTTCTCTTAGGTTTTTAAACTAGTTGTATCCCCTATCTGGAAGGCTCCCCAGGTTTTCACATAGCTGGCTCCCTCTTGTCCTTCAGGCCTCAGATTAAGCTCCTTCTTCATTTCCCCTTAATCACCCAGTCTGGGGTCTCTAATCACACTCTCTATCCCATCATTCTGCTTTCCATAGCATACAGACATGATATTTTCTTGTTTATCTGTTCAGTCTCTTTCCTCCATTTAGAATGTAAGTTCAACTAGAGTGGGCACCTTATCTGTTCTTGGTTTCTTTAGAAGCCCTAATCTCTAGTATAGAGTTTAGCATGTGGTAGGTACTTAATTTTGGCTGAATAAATGAATGTAGTGTACAATCAGTAAATGTACCTGCTTGTTAGTTTCAGTGGTGTTACATGCACTGAGAAGGCAGGTGGGAGGAGGCTGTGAAATATGAAGACATGTGAACATCAGCTTAATCAGATATTGTCTAATAGTATAAAATAGTGCCGAGCAGAGTGTCGGGCATAGAGCAGGGGCCAAATTAATATTTGTTTAAGAATGAACAGTAAATATTATTAGTAGCTTGTATCTTGGGCAAATTACTTAACCTTCCTGAGCTTAGTTTTCTCACCTATAAATAAAGATTAAAACTTACTTTACAGGGTTGGCCTACAAATTATGAGATAATGCATGCCAAATGCCTAGTACATAGGTTCTTAAGTTAGCTTCTTTCCCTTTATGCTTTATAAACTCTTGTAAGCTTTTCTAGATACATGACCTCATTTTATTTCTATAGTACTTCTCATTAGCCTCATTTTATAGATGAAAAAGACTCAGGGATTGAGGCAAAGCCTTTACAAATAATGAGAAGCCAATGGATAAGTTTTATAAGCAGAGGAGTGACACGGTGAAAGCAGTGTTTCATGAAGATTAATCTGTTGGAGGCCATTAAGATGGGCTCAGTTGAAGCTGGAGAAATATTACTTTACTATCATAAAAATCAAGTTTAAGGTGATAAGGACCTGCACTAGGTGACAGAAGAATGTTTAAAAGCCTAATAAATTAAGCGACTGAACAGCCACATAAGCAAATAAATAAATACATAAATAAATGGCTGAGAGTTTTCAAATATGGTTGAGAAAATCATGGTACCAACAACACAAGCAATTAAGAAATCAAACATGGCAAAATGGTTGACAGAATACCTTCCCTCCAATACCTAGGCAGAACATATGGCAGATAGATGGCAAACATTCGAGCCGAGTCTTCAGTGCCGTTGTAGATCTTTCTGGATTTCACCCCTCCCACTGGCATCGCCACCTGGACTAGAGCATGCTATGGTCCTGTGGATTCTGCTTTCTCTAGAAGCAGTCTGGTGAGATGGGGATCGGGGCAGTGAGGAATTAGAAGCAAAGGTTTTAACTCCCAGAACCTTGGCTAGATCGCTTCTTTTCCTTCCCTAGAAAATAAGTGGACTCATTTCTCCTCTCTCGCCTCGTATGAAGACTACCGACCCCCTCTAGATGAGCAAAGATAGCTTTTTTTGGCGGCGCACGCCGCCAGGCCGTAGGGGTTCATACTCCTACTCAGCAGCGGAGCGGAGCCCCTGAAGGTGAGCGGGCGTCACTTCCGGCGCGCTGACGCTCAGTCCGGCGTGCCGACGCCTGCGTCAGCAAAGAGCGGGGTTGGGGGCACCCGGTTTGAAGTCGTGCGGGTCGGAGGACTGCTGCCTCCGCCGCCGTCTCAGACCCCCGGGCCGCGGCAGGGACGAGCTCTGGTAGGCGGCGGGGTAGATGCCCGAGGGCCCGCGCCGGGACATCCCGCGCTGTACCGGCCGCTTCTATCTGCTCCGTGGCCTGGGCCTGCGCCGCTCCGCTCCCTGGAAACTAGCGCCTCGGCAGCGCGGCGCGTCGCTCGCGGGGAGCTCCGAACCGCCGGCGCCCGGCCATGGCGGTCTCCAGGTGGGTCTAGCTTCTCCCAAGCGGACGGGAAGGCGGCCCGCGCGAGGCACGGTCTCCTCTCGGAGCCCCCGCTTTTAGAAAGGAACGGTTCCCATTGTCACTGGGCTCGGGCGCCTTCCTCCCCAGACTCCGCGGTTCGCCCCTCGGTTCGCGGGGGTTTGGGCTCGGGTTACCCCTCGTAAATCGGTTCAAAAATGTCTTTTTTGTTGTTGAATAGACCCTTTGGCGCGTTAGGGCTAGTTTTTCTCTTTCCTCACTGTGTTTCTCTTCTCTGGTTTCTCTTCCCTCTTTCAGTTCTAGGAGAGTCTCTTCTCTTTCTGAGCATTTTAAGGCCGATCCCTAACCTCCATTTCACGGGAAAACTTGGTAGCAACTGTCGAAGTCGGGGAGATTTTGAGTTAATATTATCTACGTGACCTTCTAATTATGTTAAAATTTTGTGTTTACGGCTTTAGGGATATGTTCGTTCCTGAGGACTTTTTCCTTACATTACAGTATAATTCTTCCCTTTGTTTGACAGTACACATCAGTCGTCAACATTTTAATCTTTAGCAAATTATTGTATTAGCATCGTCTTCCTTAACTAAGGCGTGAAAGATGTATCGTGAATCTTAAACTAGTTTAAAGCGATGCCCATCGATAGGAAACTGTAGAAAGACCAGCAAGACATTTATTTGTATAGCTATAGAAGGAAAGTTCTCCTTTCCTCCAATATGAGAGAGTGGGGGGAGTACATTTTGTCAGAGGCTTGAAGTTAGTGGACATGTGTGTGTGTGTAAGTAGGGGATAGTCCCTCTGATAGCAGTCAGGATTCGCCAAGTTTACTGTTAGTTTTCATGAGAAATGGGTCCTTCTGCCACACAGACTGAAAGGGGAAAAATGATGATAGTTCAGATAACATAGTTTTTATTCATTTTTTATAGTTAACTGAACACATTCCTGTTTTGCAAGTGAAATGATAACCCATCCCTCACAAACTCCCTAGATAACTGATAAAAGAGTGCGTGGGAGAAACCCATGGGAGTTGGGTGAAAGTGGTCCTAAGATACCTGTAGTGGGGCATCTAATTTTTATTTCATAGATAAGTTGAATCCGTTCAATGTGAGGAAATTCTTATTTTGTGATATGTAAAATCGCCTTGAGAGTATACAAGTAGTATTTTCAATTTTTGCAAATACAGAAAGATGTATCATCTAATTTGTTACCCCCATATGAATATATAAATACATACATTATAAATACATTGATATACAAACTTAATATGATATTCTGTTTATAAGGTGGTACAACGTTTAAGGGAATGAGCAGCTCTTGAAATTTAGTTCATGAATAGACGGTATATGTTCACAGTATTGGTTATAGTTTTATAGAGACAAAATGAAAGATTAAAGAGCGCCTAATCTGCTTGGCCAATGTTAATCTATTTATAGAAGTTTAGAGCACCTAAACTTCTGAATGAATGAGTGAGTTTTGAAAGTAAGTGCTTTTTGTTCTTGACGTTGGATTTCAAAGGGTGGTGTTCTTTTTTTCTATAGATCTTTTTTATTTAGCTTGCCAAAATTCTGTCAAATTCTACTGTAAAAAGAAAGCCTGTCATGGTTTTATGAAAGAGCTAGTCCTGTGCTTATTTTGGTAATATAGGTTAACAGAAAACACTTTTGAGACACTTTCTGGTTTGGGGATACTGTCAGTCCTTGACTTTTTCATCTGAAGATTCACTTTAGATAGCAAACTTTAATTTCAAGCTAGCCTTCTCCATGCACTGAGCACCTGTCTTCATTAACTAAATTTCCTTTTTCCTTTTGGTGTGGAATACAGACTCATTTTAATACTTTATTGTAGAAAAGGTGGAAGATGGTTCAAGAGATAAAAATCATATTTGCTAGAACCAAATCTAAAATATTTTTTGCACTGCTTATATCAATGTATGTAACTGAAAAGAAACTAATGTTTTTAGGACCTTGTAAGTATTTCCAATAGAAGGGAAATATTAAGTTCAGATTGCAAGATCCAGAAATCTAGGAATAATATTTGACTTTGCTCTCCCTTCCTTTCCCCCAGTCTAGCTAGTCCCCACATCCAGTCTTGTCAGTTCAACCTTTCTAATCTTTCTCTGGCCAGTCTTTTTCTTTCCATACGAATTACCACAGTCCTCCTCCATACCACCATCATCTCTAATCCGAGATACCTGTAACAGCAGCCACTCTGCTCTCCTGCCTCCCATGGCATCTCTTTCTAATTTATTCTTCATTTCAGTTATATTATTGTTTGCTAATATGCTAATTTTAATATGGCCTTTTTTCTGCTTAAAACCCTTTAGTTTTCTTTTGCCTTAAGATAAAGGCCACATTCCGTAACAAACACATCTTACCAGATCATTTGTGATCTGGTTCCTGCTTTACCTTTTTAAGCTTCATCTTGTCTCAGGTTCTCTGCATCTCTCTCTCTCTTCTCCACTCCCCTTCATTCTGAATCTTTGTTCTCACCTCCAAGTCTTTATCTCTGGAACATTTTTCCTACCTCCCCCACTTCCCCCCAGTCTGGCTAATTCCAACCTTAGTTTTTAGGTCTAAACCCTAAGCCTATACATATGTCACTTTGTTTGGGAAACCTTCTCTGGTTTTCCTTCATCTGAGCTCTTTGCACCAACGTGTACTCTTATCAGTCATATTTATCATACTTTGTAAGTGATTGTTTAATTGTTCTCTCCCCTGCTTGAGCATCAGCTCTGTGAGAGAAGGGAATGTCTTTGATCTTTCTATCCCCCAGGAGAGTGCCTCGTTCCTGGTAGGTGCTCAGTACGTTTTAAAAAAAAAGGAATAAGTGAGTGCTTTTTTTTCTTGTTTTAATTCCTCTCATGATTTTTTTGTAATTTATATATAGTAGAGTATTTCTGGTGTTTTTCAATGAGTGCTTCTGAGTTTTACAGTTTTCCCTGAGGGAGAAAACCTTTATAGCTTTGACTATTAGCCAGAATTATAATTTTAAAAATATAATAAACATTGTCAGAACTAGTTTTATAAGTTTATAACCTAGTACAATTCTGTGATAGCAGTCTTTTATAATACAAATTGGATGTAATGTAACCCTGCATTTTGTGTAATCAAAATTTTTAGACCCCACTTAGTTTTATAAAGGCCTAGTTTTAATGTACTTTGAATTATAAGAATGTAGCAAATCGTGAAATGTATGGTCAACTCTTGATCCATGGATGAGTTAAATCTTGCCACAAACAAACACCGCCCCCCCCCGAAAAAAAGCTTTGTGACTCTCTAAAATTGCACATACAATTATAGCATTTGAAGTTCTCTATAAAATGCAGTGAAATACTACTAAAAAATGTATGACTCCTTTAGACCCTAAATAAAAGAGAGCATACATATGTAGGAGAACAATGTTGCCCTTAAGATGTGAATACTGGAAGGTCAGCCAAGCTCACTCACTAGCTACTTGACTTGCTCCCATAAAATCAACCTCAGCAAAAAAACAAATTAGTATATATTACAGGCTTTCAGTGTTGTTTGCAAACAGTTTGAATTATAATTGTTAAATCTTTGAATACTGTTTTGTAGAGGCTCACAAGAGCCTCTCTCCCTGTATTATCTGTCATCTAGTTGGGGTTGAGTCACCAACAGTAAAGGCAACCTTAGAGGGATTGTTAAAACTTATGCTCATTGCAAAAGGTGTAGGTGAATGTGTGATGATGTTGGGTTCCATGGCTTAATACAGATTTTTTAAAAAGATTGTTTTTGATACCTTTGCCTGTTTATGCCACAATTGATTGACTGTTGTTATACATTGATTAGCTATTGTGAACTTAGTTTTTCCTTGATCATATAGAGAAAATGTAAAAATATAATTTAGAGAATTTTTCCTGAGTGATCTCTGCTATAAAGTTCATGTCTAAAATGTAGAGACAGTAATTATGACTTGACTGTTTTAGAAGTCGTGCCTTAAGTCTGACACATATTCTTTGCATTTAAAAACGATGCAGTGTTCAGAAAAGATTCAGGGGAAAAAAGGGATCATACCCTCTTATGGAAGAAACAAATTGCTACATGTGAGCAGAACTTTGCTCAGTTTTGATAATTCTCTCTCTGCATTGCTGATACTTCAGAGAAACATTGTTTCAATGGCCTATTCTGCCAAGTAAAAGGAGGTTTCATGATGCCAATGCAAATTCCAGTGGGTCCTTGCTCTTGACAGGGAAAATGCTAAAATAATCTTACCTATAGGACAGCACAGGTTGCTCATGTTTGCTAGGCCTATTCCTCCATTATTGCTAATTTCTATCCATTATAAGACTGACAGAAGGCACTGTTGTAAATTGTAATATATCAAATATTTTGTTATTTTTTAAATGTAGGGACAAAAAGCTAGGAAAGGTGGAGGAGGCATTATATAAGTGTATCCATTTTAATCCCTGTGGTATATTCCTCCCTGTTTTAGTTTATTTCTCAAAGTACCATACACATAACAAAATTCACCGTTTTAAAGAGTATAATTTCAAATGAAGTTTTAAAACCACAGATATTTTTCCTGCAAAACCTACATTTCGTCTTTAAGATAAAGTCATGCAAGAGGCGGAGATTAGAAAAAACTATGGCCTGAAGGAAATAACGCAACTTGGTTGTCCTTTTTCAGCACTCATTTAACAAGTATTTACAGAGTGCTTTTTATGTTCTAGGTGCTGGAGATACAGCAAAGAACAAAAATAGAGTTCCCATTCTCATGGAGTTTGTGTTCTAGAGTGGGAGTGGGGGGAATGTAAATTATCTAGCAGGCACCTGCCCTTGGCACCTGGCTTTGGTGTGGTTTCACATCTTCATATTTGTTCTTGTTGTCCTATGTGGTATTTCAAATTAATCTACTTTCTTGTTTAAAAAACATAACATTAACATAGTTTCAAATAACCCACAGTAGGAACTAGAAGGCATACATTTTAAAACATTAGTCTAGACAATTTCTTGGCAGTTGTTTCTTTTGACCATAACTTCCTTGCTTAATGATATTATGTAGGACTAAGTACAGTGTTCATATCAGCTATTTATTTTCTTATTCCCTAAGTAACACAGAAAAGTAAAACTTCAAATAGTAAATGTAAAAAATGTATGACAACATGGACAGACTTCACTGACCAATCCCTTTTAGTTAAGATTACAAAGCCATCTATGTGAGGTATTCTGCCAGTAGACCTTCCATACATTTTCAGAGTGATTAAATTTATTCTGAGAATATTGAGATTGGAAGTAGATTGAGGAAGTTATATCTTATACTTTTTTTTATCCTCAAATGGCTTAGGAGTGGAAATGCAATATATATATGTTTATTAATGATGAAGTAGTAATCTAGGACACGTTTTATAGTTCAAAATGCATATGGTTTCTTTTTATATTTTTACTTTATGAATTATCATAATGCAAACAGCTGAAGTTAGATCGCATTTGCCAGCATAACCTCTACAAACTCCCACATACTTTCCTTTTTCTAGGCAGTCTTTTTTTTTTAACCACATTTTCTTTTAAATTGAAGTATAATTAATTTTCAACATTGTATTGGTTTCAGGGGTACAACATCGTGATTCAGTATTTTATAGATTATACATCATTTAAAGTTATTATGTGCTGTACAATGTATCCTTGTTGCTTATTTATTTTGTACATAGTAGTTTGTGTCTCTTAATCCCACACACGTCTTCCCATGCCCTCTTCCCTCTAGGCAGTCTTTAGAGCAGTTTTCTGAAATCACAGGTTTGTAATATAAACATGAATCATATCTTTTATAGTTATTTCCGTGAATTAAAATCCAAATTGAAAATGGGCCAGATTATCATCATCAGTAGATTCATAACCAGTGGATACTGTCAAATATAATTGCCTTATGTTTTATTAAAATTATTCATCTACAGTCTTTGGTACCTTCCATTCAGCCTGACATCTGTTACCTCTTTCTCCTCCATCTGTCTATCCTTCGGCGAATGAAGAATGTCATTTTTTTCTATTAGCTGTTATGCAACATAAGGTTTAGCCAAAAGAAGTATCGTGGTAAGTACTGTATTCCCTCAATCAGCTCTTCTTTTAACTTCCTTTTTCTTTTGATCACCTAGCCTTCAGACCTCTCCCTCATCAAGGGCCCTGTCTGCCCTCCAACATAATACTGACTCTGTCTCATGCCCTTTCCTGTCCCCTACCAGTTCATTATACCAGCCTTTTCCATTGTGGCCTGGCACTGATGCTTACCTTGCTTGCCTCATAGCTGGCTATCTTGGAGTAATAGGTCAGATTGCCCTCTTGTGAGATCCTGGTCTGCACATCCCTTTGTTCTTCCTTTTGTGTGGCATCTAATCTGTTGTCCTGGAGAGAGGAATGGAGAACTCCAAAAGGGGCTTTGAGTCAAGAGGACTGAAGAAGCATTCTTGGGTCCCCATTCCTCTATTCAGGGAGGCACATTTGGCTATCAAAAGGTGGGAGATGTGAGAATAAACAGGCCTGGAATTGGATGAGAGGGTGAGCTGATCTGCTACCCTCAGGGCAGTTGGCTGGTGAGGGAGCAGAGCTGACATGACATGGATTGGGATAAAAGACTTTGAAGAAAGCAGGAGGAACTGTGTGGTTGTGAGGCAGAGTCAGCATTAGGTTAGAGAGGAGTCGAAGGTCTTTGAGCAGGATATGGCTGTAATGGAACTGGGTAGCAGAGGACTAATGGAAAGTTTAGGAAGGGTAGAAATTATTGAAGGAATACAGTGCCTACTGCACGGTCTTTTTCGGCTTGGTCTTTGGAGCAAGTGTAACTGCCGTGATGTTCAGCTTGCTAAAGTACTGCTGTGTTCATCTTTTCACTTACTGAAACATTGCCTTAGCATCACTTCTGTTATTTTTATAACTTGTTTTTATGTAATATAGCTATGACAGATTAAGGATATTTCTTGAAGGAAGCAAAAAAAATTGTAATATAGCACCCTCTTGCTTTGCTTAAAAATGGTGCTTAAACCTGTCCCCCGGAAACTTGAACTTTTCTTCATAATTTTAATTACAGTAAATACCAAGTATTCAACAAATATTTGACTGTGCAAAGACACTGCAAAGACACTGTGCAAAGTATTGTGGGGGACAAAAAGAATCATTGAAGAAGGTGAAGCCTAACGAGCATAAGACAACACGTGACAAATTAATGTAAAGACACAAGAATTCATAATAATGCCAAAAAATGCATAATAAATGCCAAAATGGTTATTTAAGATGAGAATCCCTGTGGATTTTAGAAGAGGAGGTAATAGTATAGTAGTCTGAGATGGTTTCAAGAAGGTAAAGGACTTGAACTGAATCTTGAGCTAGCTGAAGAATTGGACCAAGAAAGACATTCCAAGTAGAGGAAACAGGGTAGACAAAATTGTGGAAACCAAAATGGACCCTGTTTGGGAGATACTTTTTTGTTTTTGATTGCTATCTGGTAGGTAAGGGTGAGCCATTGAAAGTTTTAGAGTAAAGTAATAATTTGATCAAAGAGTGCTTTAGGAAGTAAATTTAGCAACGAGATCACATTAGTATGGAGTTATGCTCATCAGGCAGTTGAAAGTGTGGCACTGGAGCTCCCAGATGGGCTAGGTTTGGGGATTATTTTTACTGTGTTATAGTTTAAACAAATTACAGTTTCCTACAGGAGAAATGGGTGAGAGATGGGCAGCCAAGGATTGAATCTAGGAGAATGTTCATATTAAGAGTGTTAAGAGTAGGGAAACCACAGAAAGAATTAAGAGTTCAGAGAAGAACAGGGTAACAGAATGTTGCGAAAACTTAGGAAGGGAAATATTTTAAGAATGGGGTACTTGCTGAAATCACATGTCATAGAAGATTCATGAAAATTGGCTTTACAAAAAAAACCACAAACCATTTGATTTAGAGCTTAGAAGTTCATTGGTAACCTTCAGGTGTGCTACTTTATTAGTAAAGAAGGATAGAAACTTGATTTATAGCGATTAAATTGTGTATGGTGAGGAGATAAAGAAGTGATTTTAAGCACTTGTTCAAGATGCTTGGCAGCAAAAAGAAAGTGTTCTAGAAGATGAAAGTCAAGCAGTTTACCTTCTCATTAAAGATGGACCTCTGGATATTTGAAGATAGAAGGGAATAGATTACTAAGGCAGTGATTTAAGATATTGGAGAAAGGATAATTGAATGAGGGTAGAAGGAGATGGTAACAAGAAAAAATAGCAGGACTTTATGTAAGTCTTGAAGAAGAGTGAGGATTGTCTTTTCATCTGAAATTGAAAGAGGATAAGTGTAAAGACCTTTAGAGGTAATGAGTAGAGAACGAGATAGTTCTTGTTCCATAATCTAGAGATCTACTCAGTCCATTCCTTTTTAAGGAATAAGGAATGGCAACTGGGACTTGAGGAAAGTGGAAATGATTGGGGAAAACTGTCAATTTTATTTTAACTTTTTACACATGGATTTATAAACAGGTTAGTATTGTCACTTCCTTAGAGTGTTCATTTTGCAGCCAGCTTTGCTTTTAGTCACCAAAGCAGAAACTCCATCATCAAGAAAGGAATTATGGGGACTTCCCTGGTGGTCCAGTGGTTAAGAATCTGTCTGCCAGTGCAGGGGACACGGGTTCGATCCCTGGTCCGGAAGGTGCCACATGCTGCAGGACAACTAAGCCCAAGCACTGCAACTACTGAGCCCGCACGCCACGACTACTGAAGCCCGTGTGCCTAGAGCCCTTGCTCTGCAACAAGAGAAGCCACTGCAGTGAGGTGCCCGTGCACCACAATGAAGAGTAGCCCGTGCTTGCCACAACTAGAGAAAGCCCGTGTGAAGCAACGAAAACCCAGCATAGCCAAAAAAAAAAAGGGGGGAATTATGAAGTAGTTGAAGTCTTTCCAGAGGTGCAGTCTAGGGAACTTTGCATCAAATAAGTCAAAGATATGTCAAACACTATGGTATATAAGGGAAAAAAAACCTATTAAAACAAATGCAATGATGTGAAGCTATAAAATATGGCTAAATCTAGTTTAACCCTACAAAATAAGAGGTTAAGCAAAGTTAAGTGAGCTTCTGTAAGTCTTCTAACAAGTGACAAAAGTAGTGCTTTGTCTCCTAACTTCCAGTCTAGTTTGTTTTACCATTTTACCACTGTTTTCCTGTAAGAAAGTCCTGGATTTATGTGAACTGTACACATACAAGAGAGCCCGATATTGTTATAAAGAATGCGTGCATCATATGCAAATATAAGTCCACTGTTGCATAAATTTGACCTAAGACATAATTTTTATAATAAAACATTTAATCTTTGATAATTTTGCCTGCCATAGAATATCGATTTAAAATGAATATTTGCCTGATAGAAAGTTGTTTATAGATTATTTAAAATTTCTTTTTGCAAATTTCATTGAGCGGAGGCATTCAAAATCAGAGTCATGGAAATAGGCATTTATTTGTTGTGAAGGTTCAGAGTTTCAGTAACTTTAACATCACAATCAGTTATAAAGATGAAAATACGTCAAAGAGCATTCTTAGGGTTATGTATGGGATGTATAAGGGAAGTCATTTTATGGGGAAGGGATTTGGGGTCTGACTTAGTGTTAGAACTTTAAGAAAACCAGCTGTCAAAATTTTTTTTTCTCCCTTTTGTCCCATTATCTGTGAGTCACTGTTCACCAAATCCTGTAGCAAGGCCTGAAGAATGAATGGGTAAAGACAAGTATTTAGATAGCCTTGAATGGATAAGGAGAAATACTGTGTCAAAAGGTGGGGTGTGTCTGTGCACAGTGTATAAAATAAATTGATTTTGCATGTTTTTTAGAAATAATTTCTATAAAATCACTCTGTGTGCCATTCAGTATATTGGAAGCAAAAAATGTGTTGTATTACTCTTTTTTTCCCCTTTATTTCACTGGCTTTCATTACCTCAATTATTTTTCTTGAACTATGTCCTTCTTACGCATACTCTTAACTGCAAGATTTGAACCTCACCTCTTAGTGTTTTGTTCTGAAGCAGTTGAAAAGTTTTCATAGTACCCTTAGCCTTCTTGACTGAAAAAGATCTGTTTTAGTTATATATATATATTTTACCAGTTACAGTGATTTTGTGCTTATCAGTGACTGGCTAGTTTTATAAATACTACCCCTTCGAAAAGAAAAAGTAAGAAGAGAAGGAAAAACTCTGCTTATTTCATTTGCCCCCCTTATAGCTTTGTATTTTTTCATAAAAGGTTTTTAGAGCTTTGCTTTCTAATTTTTTAGCTTTGTGAAAGAAAAATAATCCCAGAAGTAAAATATGAGCCTCTTTGCAGTTTATTAATACTTAATGCTCATGCTTAACTTTGGGACCTTGCTTGCTTTCTTTTCCTCATTAGATGACATTTAAAGGTGTAGTCTCTAAATCTCCCCTCATATAGGATTGGGCACAATTAATATAACCTTGCCCCTTTTCACCCTTCATCTTGTTTAAAGTACCCATTTATTCTGGATATGAAGCCGCCTTCCTTTCATTACCTGTGGCATCCATTTGCCTCATTGAGCCTGATGAGTACTGTGGTGGAAGGTCTAGACCTTCTACCATGTGGACAGCTGGTGGTAGTTACTGGTTTCTTTGTCTTTTTGAAATCTTAGGATTTTCCTGTATCTCAGAAACAAAGGGACACTGTTTTCCCTTTCTCCCCACTTATTCCAGGTATAAGGCATTGTGATTTTTTTTTCCAAACCGTTTGTTGGGTAAGTGTCAGAACTGGGATTTGAATCGTGGGGCTGTGGCTCTGGAATTTGTCCCATTATGCTATTTATCTTTACAAACTCTTTCCTCAGAGATCTTATTGCTGTATCTGTCACTTCCATCCGAATGACTCATATATCTATATACCTTTGGTCTCAAATTTCTCCTGAACGTCAGATCTCTATTTCAACTATCCTTTTTGGTCTCCCCCAGCTTTCCTGTCCCTGGCACTGATAAACTTGTTATCTTTTCTCAATAACATTTCTTCCACTAGTTATTCCCATATCTTTTAATGATATCTTCATTTCTAAAATTCAGAGTCTCAGAACCCTTTTATTTCCTTGACATTTCATGGAATTACTATACCGTGGTGTTTTACTTCTGCAGCATTTTCCCAAACTTCTTTCTAGTCTTAGATTGTAGTTCAGGTCTGAAAGTTCTCTAAAAGTTTCCTTCCATTTTACTTCATGCTTCACACTGCTGCCAGACTAATCTCTGTAAAGCATTGCTCCAGTCCCATCACTTTGTTGACCCAAGACTTTCATGGCTGAGCTATAATTCAAGGGTCTCCACAATATTAGCTGTATCTTCCACTGTTCTTTTAAGTGTACCCTGAATTACAACCAGGCTGTTTTACTCACTTCCCTAAATATAGTCTCCTTTTTCTTATTGCTGTTCTCTTCTTATTCCCTCTTCCAGATGCTTCTCCCCCTTTTCCTTTTTACCACCTCATCTCCACCAGTATTGAAATTTTTTTCTACCATTAAGGTCCAGCTCATACACCATTTCTTTTAGAAAGCCTTCTCAGTATTATACAGTTGGGAATGTAGTGTTTGTTGCCTCCATTCCCACTCCTCAAAGCACTTTGTACGTCTTTTCTGACATGTGTCTTATTGTATGTGTCCATGCATGTACAATACCTGTATTGAACCCTATATTCTAATTGTGTATTTGCCTTACTCATTCACTGCACCTCCATAGCAAGTTCCTTATGAGTAGAGGTTAGATTATCTCCTGTGACCCTACCATAAATCTTTCTTCATAGGTGCTTAATATGTACATTTACTGACTCAGACTTATACATATGAAGAAACAGTTCAGAATAAGCATTATATTTTTGTTATTTTAGGCTTGACCGTCTTTTTATCTTACTGGATACTGGCACTACTCCAGTTACAAGAAAAGCTGCTGCACAGCAACTTGGAGAAGTGGTGAAGCTTCATCCCCACGAGCTAAATAATCTCTTATCTAAAGTAAGAACTCTTTTTTTTTTTCTTTTAGTATAATACAATTGTAGAATTTTATCCATGGGCAGGAACATAAAAGTAGAGAAAGAAATTGTCTTATTAGTGACACTTTGTGGTCTTCAAATTCCATTAAATATCTCAGTATTTCTCCAAATATTTTAAAATTTTTGCTATTTTTGTCACAAGGTTTAAAATATTTTGTTTTTTGCGTCAAGTTTGTTTGACAGTATAGAACCTTTGGCCTGTGGCACAAATTTGAATCTGATCCAATTTGGTAACAAAGTAAGTTGTTAATCTAGTTTTTTAGTGGTCTAACTTGTTCTTAGCAGCTAATAATTATACTAGTTGGCAGTCTTCAAATGGATGAGTACTCATGGGTAATGGTGGAATATATGAGAAGCTAGTTGTTACATTCTTAGTTATTAGCTCTTTGAAAGTGGAGGCTTTCTGCTTTGGTGGATAAGTATTTTCATAATCCTAGCCCATGTTCTTTCCCTAAGCAATGCTTTATTTTTACTGAACTTTGTGGGCTTGTAGAAGTGTGACTGTATGATAGTAAGCAGCAAATTCCATTTATTTAATTCTCTGGCATGCAAAGTAAAAACAGGAGTGCTTTGTATCCGTGTTTAGGGGGGTGGGAACGGTGGATAGAGGATAAGGTGGGAAGCAGTACGATAGCCCAGATGTTGGAAGACTCAGTATATCCCTGTTCCCACCAGTCTTATCTCATCCTTTCATTCTGATTTGTCCCTCCCTGCTTACTATGAGTAGGAGTTCTAAGCCCTTTGTCATCATACACAAACCTGCACTCTATTCTTCCCATCATAGGGGCTAACAACGACTCTCATTCCAACGCACTCCCCACTTAGATACTATCAGAACTTTCTAACCAAGATGTCGATGAAGAGATAGTGATTTGACATCTACAGGCTCCATATTCTCAGAATGGAGAAGGGTGCGTATTAGGCAATACCATACTCATGTGAAAGGTGTGGGGATAGAGAGGTATATATTTTTTCTCATCCCAAGGGAAGATATGGAGGACTGAATGAGCTTAAACTGGAAACAATGAACAAGACTAACTTGTGCTGAACTGAGAAAAGGTTTCCAGACTTCCAAATGAGTTCTGGTCTTCTTAACTCAGACCCCACCATATGGCTGCCATCAAGTAATTCCAAAAGAGGCAAAGTTTGTTTTTAGCACCTTCTCACCTCCTATGCCCTCTCTGCCCTCGTGTTTTCCTATTGCCTTTGGTTTTATTTTTTTAAAAACGGCTTTATTGAAGTATAATTTACATACCATACAATTCACCCAGATAAAGTGTACAATTCAATGATTTTTAGCATATTCACAGATATGTGCAACCATCACCACAATCTAATTTTAAAACATTTCTATCACCCCCAAAAGAAACTTCATGCCTATTACCAGTCACTCTCCATCACTCCCCCTCCCATAGCCAGTCCTAGGCAACCCCTAATCTACTCTCTGTCTATAGATTTGCTTATTTTGAACATTTTATATAAATGTGTGACCTTTTGTGATTGCTTTTTTCACTTAAAGTATTATTTTTAGGGTTCATTCATGTTGTAGCATGTTTTGTTTTTCATTCTTTTTTATCGCCAAATATTGTTCCATTGTATGGATATGGATAACACTGTATGGATATAGCACATTTTATTTATCTCTTCATCAGTTGATGGACATTTTGGTTGTTTCCACTTTTTGGCCTGTTATGAATAACACTGCTATGAAAATTTGTGTGCAAGTTTTTGTGTGGATGTATATTTTCATACATGGGTGTATACCAGAGAGCAGAATTGCTGGGTCATATGGTAATTGTGTTTAACTTTATGAGGAACTGCCAGACTGCTTTCCATACTGGCTCCACCATATTACATTCCCAACAGCATGTATGAGAGGTCGGATTTCTCCACATACTTGCCAACACTTAACTATTAACTGACTTTGTTTATATCCGTACCAGTGAGTATGAAGTGATATTGTAGTTTGATTTGCATTTTCCTGATGACTAATGACGTTGAACATCTTTTCATTTGTTTATTGACCATTTCTATATCTTCTTTGGAGACCTGTCTGTTCAGATCCTTTGCCCATTTTTAAGTGGGATATTTGTTCTTTTATTAATGAGGTGTAGGAGTTCTTTATATTTTAGATACAAGCCCCTTATCAGGTATGGGGTTTGCAAATTTGTTCTTCTAGTCTGTGGATTGTCTTTTCACTTTCTTGATGGTATCCTTTGAAGGACAAAAGTTATTAATTTCAATGAAGCCGAATTTATCTTTTTTTTCTTTTTTTAAATACATCGCTTGTGTGCTCTTGAGATCATATCTAAGAAACCTTTGCCTAACCCAAGTTTACAAAGGTTTATCCCCATGTTTTCTTCTAACAGTTTTATAGTTTTAGCTCTTATTTTTAGGCTTCTGGTCTATTTTGAGTTAGTTTTTGTGTCTGGTGTGAGGTAGGGATTTTAAGTCATTATTTTGCTTTTCTAGTACCATTTGCTGAAAAAAACCTTTTTTCCCATTGAATTGTCTTGGCACTGTTGTTGAAATCTGTTGACCATAGACACATAATATTATTTTTTGACTCTAAATTCTATTCCATTGATCTATGTATCTGTCCTTCTGCCAGTACAACGCTGTCTTGATTATTGTTGCTTTGGGGTAAGTTTTGAAATCAAGAAGTGTGAGGCTGCCAACTTTATTATTCTTTTTCAAGATTCTTTCGGTGATTATGGGTCCCTTACATTTCCATATAAATTTTAGGATTAACTTGTCAATTTCTGCAAAAAAGCCAGCTGGGATTTTGACAGGAATTGTGTTGAGTCTGTATTCAATTTAGGGGGTATTACTATCGTAACGATATTAAGTCTTCCAATCCATGAACATGAGGTGTTTATTTAGGTCTTATTTAATTTCTTTCAGTAGTATTTTGAATTTTTTGTAGTCTTCAATGTACAAGTCTTGTACACTTTTTGTTAAATTTATTAAGTATTTTATACTTTTTGATACTATTATAAATGAGATTATTTTCTTAATTTCATTTTCAGATTGTTGAAAGTGTACAGAAATACAGTTGATTTTTGTATATTGATGTTACATCTTGCTCTCTTGCTGAACTCATCTTTTCTACTAGTTTTGTAACTCTTGTATTAAGTAATGGGACTTAATGGATAATATGCACTTTGCTTTTTAGTATGTTAAAAACTATGTTATTTTTAAAATGCACTTAAGCATTCTGTTTTGGCCACTTTGATCAAACAATATTTTTTGTTATATAACTATTTAATTTTTAATTTTTTAAGGTGTTGATATATTTAAGGAGTACAAATTGGGATACTCGGATTGCAGCAGGACAAGCTGTTGAAGCTATAGTGAAAAATGTACCTGAATGGAATCCAATGCCAAGAACCAAACAAGGTGCTTTTAAGTGGAAAATTAGTTTGCAGTAAAAGCTACACATTTTATATTTTAGTAATTTCACTTTTAAAGACTAATTTTCATGCTTTTAGGTGCAGTCTTGTCAGGAAATAATATTGAATAAGGTGATTTTTCACCATGTTTTAAAAAACATACTAGACAAAATGTTTTCTCTTATATGTTTTATTTATTTTTCTTTATTTTTTAAATTAATTTTTATTGGAGTATAGTTGCATTATCTCACATATATTTTACATTATTCTACAGTATGCTTGATTTAGAGATTATTACTTCCCTCAAGGATTTATGTTCTAAAAAAAGAAATCAATACAGTGTAAATATTTGAAACAGTCTATTTATTCTTGTTGCTGGGAAAATAGTGTAATTGTTTACTAAATTTAAGCACAATTATGTGTGGATATTTGGAGGGGTCAGTCTTTAGTTTTTTTTATGTGTCTTTTAGATGTCTTTTAGTGGAAATTACTTGTTTTCTGACTGCCTATTATATATGACTTTTAAAAATGAATGTATGCTTTTACAAATTGATAAAGGTATACATTTTAATTAAGTGAGAATTTAATATGGTGTAAATGCATTTTGTTTTCAAGTCACTTTGATAACATGACTTTTATCATCTGTCTTAGCTCGTCTAAAATTTTTGCTTTAATTTGCCTCACCTATTATTTTGAGGGATTGTGTTAATTTGTCTTCTCTCATCAAAAGAAATATATAACCAGAAGAAGTTATAACTTGTTTTAGAAAAGAGCCTTTTCCATTCCAGCCTATTACTCAAATTCTTTTCAAAACAAATTAAAAAAAAAAAATTTTTTTTTGGCCTTGCCGCGTGGCTTGTGGGATCTTAGTTCCCTGACCAGGGATGAATTCACAATCCCTGCAGTGAAAGCATGGAATCCTAACCACTGGACCACCAGAGAATCCCCAAAAAAACTTTAAAGTAGTTACAGCAGCATTAAAATATATAGTAAGGTTACTTGTTATCATTAGAAAACTTTAAGATATTCATAGCAGTTCCCTTTCAGTTTAGCAATTATACTTTAGTTTACAGATGAATTATATGCAAATGCCAGTTAAACAAACTATTAAGTCAGTGAACAGTTACAGTACATTTAAAAATTTACAATGGCATAATAACCTTTTTGGGAGGAATACAGAACATTTTATAGATAGTTTTAGACCCCAGATGGATATTTAATTTTAGCGATTTGCCAGGAGATTGTAATTTGCTTTATATTATGAGACATGAGTCCTATTGATTGAGTACTTCCTTTACGTCCTAGATATTCCTCAGGTATAGGAAACGATGATGCTCACTAGTTTTATTTATGAATATATTCTATGAATATGTTTATCTTCCAGTTTATCACTATGATAAACTACCTTGGTATTTTTTAACTGTTTAACAGATAGCACGATTTTTAACATACATATTTCAACATGGGGATGCGTTTCTTCATATGACATTGTGCTTTCGTAGTCAAAAAGTTATGCACACACCCACTGACATTCTGATACTTTATAGTAAGGGAGCCACCTACTAAATAATTTTTTCATAAATAAGAGTTGATCATAAGTAAATTCACAGTAGCTTTTCTACTTCTTCCACATTTTACTTTTCTTAAAATATTACCCTCCCCCCCTGCCCCCCTGAAGTGATGCTATTTTCTTTTGTTCTATA
Source organism: Physeter macrocephalus (assembly GCF_002837175.3). Lineage (NCBI taxonomy): Eukaryota > Metazoa > Chordata > Mammalia > Artiodactyla > Physeteridae > Physeter > Physeter macrocephalus. The sequence continues at coordinate 50,232,488 of NC_041233.1, forward strand.
CTTTGGCTATATAATCAAATTAAATGTTTTTAAACCTCATCTAGAAACTACTTCAGAAGGTGCTATGGAAGATTCATCTACTACAGATCGATTGAATTTTGACAGATTTGATATATGTAGATTATTACAACATGGGGCATCACTTTTGGGATCTGCTGGTGCAGAATTTGAAGTACAAGATGAAAAATCAGGTATGTAGTAGTAGTCCTACAGAAAAAAGTCTGAAATGTGTGTGTTCAGACCAATTTGTTACTTGGTGTGCTATGTTATCAGTTATGCAAAATCTAATAGATGTCATGAAATGCAAATTCACTGAAGTTTTCAGTTTGAGGTGTGGGGCATGCAGGTGGAGAAGGTAACCAGAAGCACTTTGTCTAAAGCTACCATAGGAATATTTTTCTTCCCTTAGTTGAATATGTACTATATATATATATGCACCATTAATAGATACATATTAATATTTCAGTATTTCAATATAGAAATTGTAAAGTGGTACCCAAGAGCTTCAGTTGAATAGATTTTAAAATCCAGGATTAGTACAGATTGAGATAATGTCTTCACAGTTCTGGAAATTTAAGAGACTATGATAGTTTCCTTTTTATCATATGCTTTAAACATTTAAATAATTGGATCTACTTATGCTGATGACCAAAGCAAAAACTAAAAATGAAAAATAAATCTTAGATAGGTAATTGTCCCATTATCTTTAAACTTACAGAATCCATCTGGATATAAATAAATGTTTTGGCCATTCAAGATTGATGCCTTGAGTGGAAAAAACCTTGATGTTTTTAATGGATTTCTGTAAGTAAATAAGTTGCTTTTTTGACTAAAACCAAAACAGAACAGTGTTTTGTTTTGTTGCTAATTTATCATTAGTCAAAGCATATCTGTCTAAGTTAATGAATTGATCTTCAATTTGTTCATTTAAAAAAATGTCAAATACCCGTTTCCTCTTTCCTAGTGTACTTTGTATTGAAAGATCTAGTGTAATTATTTATGGAGAGAATTAAGAGGAGAATTTGCTTAAGTTCCAGAAAAGCATAGTTTTTTTTTTTTAATAAGGGAGGTAGAAGTCTTCAAAAACTTTCCAATTTGAAAAAAGTTATCTCTAAGTTTACTAATTAGTAAGTTTACTAATCTTACTAGTGTACCCATGGACATCATGAGAGATCATTGGCCCTATCTAAGGATAAAAGTCAGTGTCACTTTTGTCACTTAAAAAAAATATGTGTTTGAGTTGTATCTTAAAGATTCTGATTTAATAGATCTGTGGAAAGTTTTGGGAAATGGTATATTAAACGAAAAAGCTCCACAGGTGACTGATATGTAAGCAGGATTGGGAACCCCAATTTTCTTGATACTCAGTTTTTAATGCTGATAAGTCATAGCATGCTGAAGAGTGCTCATTAAAACCCTCTAATTAGGTTTTCTTTAAATACTCATCTGTGTTGGTCTCTACATATTTATAAATGACACATATATGATTTGCATAGGTGCCAGTTTGAGTTTCCTTTGCAATTGGTTATTTTCCCTAATAGAACTTTCCCTGGAATGAGACGACCAATTTTAGGCTCTTTGTAAGTGTACTGAACTTATGATCCAGCAGCCTTCATGTTGGATGCCTAGTGTTTTTCCCTCTGGGTAGAGTAGCCTTAATTTTTTTTTTTTTAAATGTAGCTTTAGAGAGATATAATTCACATACGATAGAAATCCCCATTTTAAAAGTGTCCAATTCAGTGGCTTTTAGTATATTCACAATTGTGTGTAGTTAATTTTAGAACATTGTCTCAAGAAGAAACCCTGTATCATTCAGCAACCACCCTCCTATCCCCCTACATCCTTCCCTTCTCTTCCCAGCCCTAAGGACCATTAATTTACTTCCGGTAGCTATAGATTTGCCTACTATGGACATTTCATATAAATTGAATCATATAATATGTAGTCTTTTGTGACTGGCTTCTTTTTACTTAGCAGAATATTTCCAAGGTTTATCCATATTGTAGTATATATATTAGTACTGTTTTCATTTTTTTTCCTAAGTAGTAGTTACTACTGTTACAGGGTGTATCAGTTTTTAAATTGTGATAGAATATAGATAACGTAAAATTTACCATCTTAATCATTTTTAACTGTACAATTCAGTAGTATTAAGTACATTCATATTGTTGTACAGCCAATCTCCAGAACTCTTTTCATCTTGTAAAACCGAAACTTTATACCCATTAAACAGCAATTGCATTCCTTTTTCCCCTCACTCCCTGGCAACCACTGTTTTACTACTTTCTGTCTCTGAATTTGACTACTCGAGGTGCTTCATAGAAATGGAATCATACAATATTTGTCCTTTTGTGACCGACTTATTTCACTTAACATAATCTTTCATGTTCATCTATGTTGTTGTATGTGTCAGAATTTCCTTCTGTTTTAGGCTGAATAATATTCCAGTGTATGTTTATACCACATTTTGTTTATCCATTCATCCATCAGTGGACACTTGGGTTGCTTCTACCTTTTGCTTATTGTGAATAATGCTACTATGTACATGGGTGTACAACTATCTGTTTGAATTCTTGCTTCCAGTTCTTTTGGATTTATGCCAAGAATTGGAATTATAGGATCATATGGTAATTCTGTTTTGGATTTTTTTTTAAGACCTGCCATACAGGCAGTTCCATAGTGGCTGTTCCATTTTACATTCCCATCAACAATCTATGAGGTTTCCATCTTCTCCACATAACCTTGTCAATGCTTGTTGTTTTCTGGCTTTTTTTGGTAGTAGCCATATTGGTAGGTGTGAAGTTATCTTATTTTATTTTCTGGCTGAATAACATTCCATTGTATGAATATCACATTTTGTTTATTCATTCATAGGCTGAGGACATTTGGGTTGTTTCCACTTTTTTGGCTATTATGAATAATGCTGCCAATAAATGTTCATGTACAGACTTTTGTGTGGGTGTATGTTTTCATTTCTCCTATGTAGATACATAAGAGTGGACTTGCTGGGTCATATGGTAACTATGTTTTACCATTCGAGGAACTGCCAGACTGTTCTCCAAACTGGCTTCACCATTTCACATTTCTCTAGCAGGATACAAGGATTCCGATCTCTCCACATCTTTGCCAACGCTTGCTTGTTATTAACTGACTTTGACTGTATCCATACCAGTGACTGTGAAGTGATATCTCATTGTAGTTCTGATTTGCATTTTTCTGATGACTAATGATGTTGAACATATTTTCATGTGTTTATTGACCATTTCTGTATCTTCTTCGGAGACCTGTCTATTCAGGTCCTTTGCCCATTTTTAAGTGGGATATTTGTTCTTTTATTAATGAGATATAAGAAGTCTTTATATATTCTTTATACAAACCTCTTATCTGATATGTGATTTATAAATATTTCCTCCCATTCTGTGCATCTTTTCACTTTCCTGATGGTAACCTTTGAAGCATAAACGTTTTTAACTTTGAAGTCCAATTGATCTTTTTCTTTTGTTTCTCGAGCTTTTTGATGTCATATGTAAGAAGCTATTGCCAAATCTAAGGTCATTTACCCCTGTGTTTTCTCTAAGAGTTTTATAGCTTTAACTCTTACTCTTAGGTATTTGATCTGTTTTGAGTTCATTTCTGTATGTTGTGAGGTTAAGGATCCAACATCATTCTTTACATGTGGCTATCCTGTTGTCTCAACACCACTTGTTGAAAAGATTCTTCTTTCCCCACTGAATTGTCTTTGCACCCTTCATGAAAACCAGTTGGCGGTAGACATATAGTTTTATTTCTGAACTCTCAATTCTATTCAGTTGATGTCTTTCTTTATGCCAGTACCTCATTGTCTTGATCACCATTGCTTTCTGGTAATTTTTAAAATCAAGAAGGGTGGGAAGGAGGGAGACACAAGAAGGAAGAGATATGGGGATATACGTATATGTATAGCTGATTCACTTTGTTATAATAATAAAGCAGAAACTAACACTGTCTTTCTTTATGCCAGTACCTCATTGTCTTGATCACCATTGCTTTCTGGTAATTTTTAAAATCAAGAAGGGTGGGAAGGAGGGAGACACAAGAAGGAAGAGATATGGGGATATACGTATATGTATAGCTGATTCACTTTGTTATAAAGCAGAAACTAACTAAATAAATAAAAATTTAAAAAATAAAAAAATAAAATCAAGAAGTATGAGCCTTCAACTTTGTTGTTCTTTTTCAGGATTATTTTGGATAGTCTCAGTCTCTTGCATTTCTATATGAATTATAGAATCAGTTTGTCAGTGTCTGCAAAAAGCCAGCTGATATTTTGATAGGAATTGTTTTGAATCAGTATATCAATTTGAGAAGTATTACTGTCTTACTATGAGGTATTATGATCCATGAACATGGAATGTTTTTCCATTTGTTTATATCTTTAATTTCTTTCACCAGTATTTTGTAGTTTTAAGAATATAAGTTTTAAGTTTTACTTTTGATGTTATTGTTAGTAGAATTATTTTCTTAATTTTATATTCAAGTTGTTTGTTTCTTTAAATCTTTTTTTTCCCCTCCCTGTTCTTTAGATGAGGGAACTTTGTATAGCTCTATCTTTGTTTTGTTTTTGTTTTTTTTTTTTGCGGTACACAGGCCTCTCACCGCCGCGGCCCCTCCCACCGCGGAGCACAGGGTCCGGACGCACAGGCCCAGTGGCCACTGCTCACGGGCCCAGCCGCTCCGCGGCATGCAGGATCCTCCCGGACCAGGGCACGAACCCGCATCCCCTGCATCGGCAGGCGGACTCCCACCCACTGCGCCACCAGGGAAGCCCCTGTATAGCTTTATCTTTGAATTCACTTATAAAACTATTATAATTTACCCTTTTCAAGTGTATGATTCTATTTTTTTTTAATAGTTTCTGTTTCTCTAATGAGGTATTCTGTCTTTTCATCATTGTGACAATATCTTCCTTTACATTTAGCATTGTTATATTAGCTGCTTAAAAAATCTTGTCTTCTAATTCCAATTCCAACATATGGGTCATCTCAGTGTTGATCTCCATTAATTGTCTTCCTTTTGGGAATGGGTTACATTTTCTTGATTTTTTGTATGTCAGTTAATTTTGGATTGTATTCCTCACATTATAAATGTTTATACCTCAGGCTGGATTCTGTTATATTCTTCCAAAGAGTGTTTTGATCTGTTTGGTTTAGTTGGTTGTTTTGCTTACTTGTTTTAGTAAGCATTTAATTTGGTGAAACTCACATTGCAAACTCAGTCTCCTTTGTACTGGGCAACAACTCAAATCCCAGTTCAATTTTTAGCTTTAGTTGGACTGTTTGGAGTCTGCCCTGTGCATGCATAGTTCAGAGGTCAGCCAGAGATTTGGCTGAGTTCACAGAATTTGGGCTTTCTCTCTGGTTCTCTCCTTTCTGGGTTTTTTCTCTCTACTTTGCAGTGGCTATAGTGATCCCTGACTCTCCTCTAATTCTGCAAGCCAGACAGACTGGGTTTTTAACACAACTTTTAAATGTAGGGCGTGGCTGTCCTACATACCACGGACTGGGTCTACCTTCAGGCTAAAAACGTTCAAAAATGGGAAACTCACCTAATGCCATGTCCTTCTTCCAGGTATTGATAACTACTCCAAGTATATGCCTACTTTTGATCTCTTTCCAGTGCCTTCAGGTGGTGGTTTATTATATTTTAGCTAGAATTTGTTATCTGTGGAGGAGTAGTCCAATAAGAACTTAATCAACTATTATTGGAAGTTAATCATTATAGAACCATCTCTTGCAACTTAGCTAGTTTAAGCCCAAATTTTTATTTTAAAAATAATACCTTTTGATCTATTTTCCACTGAAATATTGAGGGATTTTTCTTGGGACATTCAAAATCTACTTTTATGCCTTTGTCTCTGTTATTTGGGCTATAAGGACTGTGTCATCTCAGAATACATAAAGGCCACACTTGGAATAAGCATGTATTTGTTGAGCTCTTTTTCTGTAAAATAAAATCTAGATTTTTTTTTTTTTTAAAGCCTGGTTAGAGCTCTCAGAGAATGTACGAGCTATATGTATTTAGCTATAAAATAATAAGATTGGTTTATTTTCATAGGAATAGATCTCATTTTATATACACTTGATAATTGACAGTAGGGCAATGGGGTAATCTCAGTGAATTTTTGTTAGCTAGAGTGTTTTGTTAGCTAGAACACTGTTTTCCAAGATCCAGTAAAATATTTACCCTATTAGGTAATAAAGTTTATGACATGTTTAGAGATTGTGAGTGTGGTTTGTTTTATTATCAAGAGACGTATTCTAATGGTTAAATTTTTTTTTTAATTTTAATCGAGTCTGATCTTCACGTATTAGAAAACTGCTTAACTGATTTGAAGAAAATGTATTTCTTCTTTGTTTAAAGGTGAAGTGGATCCTAAAGAGAGGATAGCACGCCAACGAAAACTATTACAGAAGAAACTTGGCCTTAATATGGGAGAAGCTATTGGAATGAGCACTGAAGAACTCTTTAATGATGAAGATTTGGATTATACCCCAACTTCAGCAGCCCTTGTAAACAAACAACCTGTAGGTAAAACCTCTGGTTGGTTGATTGCAAGTAATAATACAGGGGGTTTGCTTTATTTTGCTATGCAATTGGAAATTTTTAAAATGCGTTTTTTAATTCTGCTCATTATTGCTTAGTGTCACCATAATTTAGTGTCTTCATAAATTGGATTTCTAGTGATAGATTGTTAAGGAGACAGAAGTTGCCACCTACCTCATAGACATTGGACTATTAGATAAAAGGTATGGTGCATCTGTTAGGAGACACTGGTGTTGAAAAATCCTAGTTGCATCAATTGTTCTTTCTTTGTTCTTCAGTGAAGGAAAAAAAATATTTCAGAGGGTGGGAGATAATAAGAGCTATCATAGTCAGATATGATGATACTAGAAATCTTCACAGCTATGATTCTTTTATTTGAGAAAGTAACAAACATGGTGAAAACTTTCAAACAATGCAAAAGGGCACACAATAGGAAGCAACCCTTTTTAAGTTATTTGTGCATTTTTCCTGAAATTTTCTGTGTGTACATCAGTTCTTTTAAGCCATGTCCACCTTTTCTCATTTCATATGGCTTCATATATCAGTATATACAGATTGATCACATTCTTTTTTGACAGCTTCATACTGTTTATATGGCTGTACCATAATTTTACTCTGTATTTTTCCTGTTCCTCTGTTTTTCCAATTCCCAATGGATGCCTGTATGCTTCTTTTTTTTATACCATAGACTCTTTTTAAGCTCCAGTACAAGCTGTGGCTCTCTCCTCAGTAAAATTCACACACATGTGAGATATTACCTTTCAGGGAGTTTACTGCTCTTTCCTCCTGAGCCTGCAATATCCTTTTAGGGATCTGTGGGTCCCATTAAGAATTCCTGCTTTACATGAAACCCATATCTTCTCATTCCCTTGGCCTTTCCCTTTGCTTAAGAGGAGAAGGGTTCTATTTTCCTTTATACCAGTTGCCCTCTAAACCATTAGAATTTGTAAACTAAATGTTTTGGCATTGAGGGGTATGTGATGATGATGGAACTTTTGCAGACAAGGGGGAAAAAGAGGCAGATTCCGGAGCGAAAAAGAAGAGTACAGAGGCAGGAAATATAATAACAACCAGGAAGGAATAGAAAGAAATGGGGTACAAAGGGACGCATTACATGTAAATAAATAATAAAGAAGACAGGACTTCTCTGGTGGTGCAGTGGTTAGGAATCCACCTGCCAATGCAGGGGACACGGGTTCAAGCCCTGGCCTGGGAAGATCCCACAAGCCGCAGAGCAGCTAAGCCTGTGCACCACAACTACTGAGCCTGCGCTCTAGAGCCCGTGAGCCACAACTACTGAGCCCATGTGCCACAGCTACTGAAGCCTGCGCACCTAGAGCCTGTGCTCTGCAACAAGAAGCCACTGCAATGAGAAGCCTGCACACTGCAATGAAGAGTAGCTCCCACTCACCACAGCTAGAGGAAGCCTGCGTGCAGCAATAAAGACCCAATGCAGCCAAAAATAAATGAATAAATAAATACATAAAATTTTAAAAAATAAAGAAGGAAGACAATAGAATAAAATAAAGGAAAACAAAAATGTAGTGATGTGATCACAGTGTGGAATTTCGACATGGTGTAGGGAAATGAATGGATAGGTGTATTAGAGAAAATGGGCTATAGACAGAATAGTTGGATATGGGATGGCAGCATCAAATTTGAGGTTTGTAGGATCCAAGTTTGGTTGCTATAGATGTCTCGGACCTTTGGGAAGAGTTGCTGAGGTTAGTTGTTGCCATAAGGTCTCACTGCTACATTGCCTTGTGTATGTGCCAGTGGTCCCTGGACCAAGTTTGTAGCAGGGCACCCACACCAGTGAACCTAATTGGTTGTAGAAGTGTAAACTTCAATTGACTCTTAATCAGTTAAAGGCAGAAAGGATTTTTAGGCTTGCGCTCAAAGCATTTTTGTTCACATCCTTAATAATGTCTCCCATGAATGCAAAAGAGAGCAAAAACAGTATGCGGTGAGTGATTAAGAGGGAAAAAACATACAGGCTAAGTTAACTATAGGACACTGGCCCAGTTACTATAACTATATGGCTATAGTTTTTATTTTTTTCAGTAGAAGATGATTATCATTGTTTAAAAATTGACATTCTTTATTCTTATAACTTTTGGATGGTAGTATGGTTTTTTTTCTGTTTTTTTTTTGTTTTTGCCTCTGTTGGGTCTTCGTTGCTGTGTGCGGGCTTTCTCTAGCTGTGGCGAACAGGGGCTACTCTTCTTTGTGGTGCTTGGGCTTCTCATTGTGGTGCTTCTCTTGTTGTGGAGCATGGGCTCTATGCATGTGGGCTTCAGTAGTTGTGTCTCACATGCTAAGTTGCCCCGTGGGCATGTGGGATCTTCCCGGACCAGGGATCAAACCCGTGTCCCCTGCACTGGCAGGCGGATTCTTAACCGCTATGCCACCAGGGAAGTCCTAGTATGGTTGTTTTGAAGTCTCACCTCTTCAAGGTCCTCACTGGGGTCAGGATCATCCATTTTTGCCTTATCTGTGACAAATGAGCATTTCCTGGCAATTGAAAGAATAGGGGAGAAGGAAGAAGAGAGTGAAATCATGGTACAGCCATACAACAGAATAGCATGAAGCTGTCAAAAAAGAATGTAATCAATTTGTATATAGTGAAATTTATAGACTTTAGTCCTCTTCTGAGGCTGAGACTATGGGTATATATTCTAACTTCAGAAGTTCAAATTCAGCATTCTTTTATTCTTTTAGACTCTCCAGGCAGCTGAATTGATTGACTCAGAGTTTCGAACAGGAATGAGCAATAGACAAAAGAACAAAGCTAAAAGAATGGCCAAGTTATTTGCAAAACAGAGATCCAGGGATGCAGTGGAAACTAATGAGAAGAGGTAATAATCTTTTTCTGCTTATTTAAAACAGTAATGTTGGTTAGCTTAAATCTGGGTCTGCTTCATTTCTAAAAACATTTTGATGACATTGTCTTTGGCTGTGGAGTACCATTTGGATTGTCTTTCTCAATTGTCAGAGAGTATTTACTATTATTAGGGACTAGGGCAACTTTCCCAGAAAAATCCACATATCCACATTTTTTTTTCTTAATAATTATGAGCCCTGAATGAGGATTGAAGATCTTCCAAGGGGAGTGCATTCCAGGTAACAGGAACAAGTGTAAATACCTTAATCATGGAATATTCAAGAAACAGAAAGAAAGGCTGTATGACTGGGATGAGTAGACAGAAGTAGGAGTAGTAGAGGATGAAGTCAGAGAGATGGCCTGAGGACTACAAGTTAAGAATACTACATTTATAAACTGGGTATTATATCACCTGTTCCCTGGCTGGGGGCTAAGCCAAATAGTGGGTAATAATCCAGGCTTGTTTACCGAATTCTGTTGTAGGAAAGAACTCTGTGGGTAAAATCACTGTCCTCACTTTCTTAATGAGTTCATAAAAATGATATCTGTGTGGCTTGGAGCAGCATTTCTCAAGGAGTGGTTCAAAACAACCCCCTTCATAAACACTTTGAGAAGCTTGTTAAAATGTACATTCTTGGGCCCCACTTAACTCTTAAATCAGAATCTTTAGTGGTGTCCAAGAAATGTTTGAGGAAATGGTGCATTCATAAACACATGAGAGCCTATGAAAATAAGGTTTTGTTGCAGATAACAGAACTTTTTGTTCTTTCCATTCATATAAAGCTAAAAAGTTAAGTGTTTACAGCATTTATTTAAAAGCTAGGCATATGGTGGGGTAAACAATAAACATCTACTTGGCATAAATTTTTACTTTGGAGTTTTTTATTAAGTATAAAATCTTTATTGATCTTGTTAACTACAGGTTTTTTTTTGAGTTAACAGCTCATTAGGATCGTGTAGTAATCTAGTAAGTGTTTTTACTGACTTCTATTCATTTAAGACTTTTACCCAAATATCTGAATATTGGAAATAATAGACCTTATTTTTCAGAGCCCATGACTCATTCATTACACAGATATTTATTAAACACTTTTTATGTGCCAGATACTGTTCTACGGTATCTCTCATGATACAGTAATGAATAAAATAGGTAAGAATGCCTGTCTTCGTGGAGCTTACATTCTAGAGGGAAAGATAGATGAGGAATAAGATAAATAATTATATTAATGGTAAGGGTTAAGGAGGAAAAAAGAGGTAAAGCAAGGAACGAACAAGTGAAATGTTTTGTGGGGAGGGAGTTTTAAATTTTAGATAGGATGGTCAGGGAGAGATTCACAGAGGTTACTTTTCAGTAAAGATACGAAAGAAGTGAGGATGCTAGCGAGCCCTGTGAATATCTTAAAAAGACATTCCAAATAGAGGGAATAGCAAGGACAAAAGCCTGGAAGTAGAAACATGCTTAATAAGTTCAGAGACAGTAAAATGACCAACCAGTGTGACTAGACTGAATTAGAAAGAAGTAGGAGAATAATAATAGTCTCCGATTTCTTTCATCACCTTACAGAAAAAATGGTTGGCCAAGATTACACTATTAAGGTGGAAGGTGGGGCCGGGTGAATATCTATAGAAAATAATGCTGTATATACCTTAACAATGCTAATTCTTTCTGTTAATAATTCAATAAAGCAGTTACTTGTCTTCTCCTTTGTAATATTTTTTTATTAGTCTAGCCTCTGTTTTTGTTTTTAGTCATAAAATTTTCCTCAGATTTTCTGCACACATTTTTCATCTTCCAATAGTCTTATCTCTATATTTTTCAAGAACTAGTAAGATTATAGTGTGTTGCTCAGTATATTAGTTTTTTTCAGGGTACAAAAGCCTAAAAAAAAAAGTTATGCTGGGCCAGATTTAGGTTGTTAGGCCAAAAGAGTTTAAAATAAAAAGAAGAGGAGCTGGTTGTAGAGAGAAGAGGAAAAAAGACATTGTTAAATTTGAGATCCAGTCTGAAAGCAAGACGTCTTTGACCTTTTTACATTTATCAGTAAGAGTAGTAGGATAAAGTTTGCTCAAACATTTTTAAGTAGTTAATCTTAGTTATTTGATACATGAAATTGTAAGTAAACCATATAAGCAGAAAATGGCAAAACATTTGTTCAAATGATGGATTCTCTTACATTCATTGTGGTTAACATTATCCTTTATTCACTTTTTTTAAATGGTGACTTTTTTTTTTTTTTAGCAATGATAGCACTGATGGGGAACCAGAAGAAAAGAGACGAAAAATAGCCAATGTTGTTATTAATCAGTCTGCAAATGATTCCAAAGTCCTGATTGATAATATTCCAGACAGTTCTCCCTTAATTGAAGAGGTACTATTGAAATGCCCTAAAGTGTCCTTTGAAATTATTTATAATTTTTTCATACTAATGTGTTAGTAGATGGTATATAATAATCTGTCACTTGAGAGAACTTTTATTAAAAATCTAAGTATCTTTACTTCATTAGTAAAAATTGTTAATTATTTAAAAATTTTAAAACCTATTATTATTAGTCCTACAAATAAATACACCTTATTACTTAAATTATTAGCATAATATAGATCTTTTAAATTAGTAGTAATTCTGTTTTTCTTATTCAGACAAATGAATGGCCTTTGGAAAGCTTTTGCGAAGAACTTTGCAATGACCTTTTTAATCCCTCCTGGGAGGTAGGATTTCTTCATTACAGTTTCTCTCAGCTCTATTTTCTTGGCTAATGATAGGAACCATGTCAAGCACAATCTGTTTTGTCAGAGTTCCTGTTCTTGCCCTATATCCTTCTCAGAACCACTGACCAGGGCACTTCATATCACTCGCCTCTTAAATAGAAAACTTTAGACTGATTTTCACCTTTCATACCCCTTTTGACATATTTCTTTAGTGAATTATTCATTTCTTTTCATTCTTTTAGCTATGATATTAAAGACTTGCATATCTTCCAGATAGTAAAAATTTCATCTGGAAGTGGACAATTTTGATTAAGACCAGTAGTTTCCAAGCAGTAGCGTAGCCTCAGAAATATTTCTTCAAAGAAAATCTTGAACAGGTCTCATGTAAAAGAGATGAATGTGAAGTTCCTCTGGTTGAAATTGAGGGTTGGTAGTCTCAAACGATTCTGTCTCACTTCATTTGGCCTCTTGAGTAATTTTAAAACACTGTTTTGGAATACCCTTTAGCACTCTTTCTGCTCCTTGATGTACTTCTTTTGAAAGCTATTCAAGTCTTAACTCAAATGGGGTCTTGAATAAGTGGGTGCAGTGTCAGTGGCATGTTTCCTCCCTTCCAGATGACACTGCAGAAGGCTACAGGGCTACAGTGAAGTATTAGTCATGAGACATTTTATTTGAATTGTCTTCCTTTGATGCTTAACACTGGTAACTTTGGAACTTAGTATTGATGTATTTATTTCTAAAATATTGGTGTTTGGGCTATAAAGAACATTATATGATGCTTTTCTCTCCTTTCCTGTGGATGATGCTGAATGCAAGTAGAGGTTAGAGGAGTGACAGCCATGTGGATTAATATCTCAGAAGGAATTTAGAATAGCTGTTTTCTTGCCTTGATTTTTAAAAAAAATTCCACATAATCAAAATTGTGAAATAAATATATGTAATTCTTCTTGAACAATAGAAGAAAAACACATTCTTGTGAAGTACTGCTTAGTTTGTTCCAATTTCTTAAAAATCTAATATCCCTTTTTCATACTGAAGCAAAGGTAAACACTGTTTCTTAAGCATTTAACCTCTGATATTTGCTTCTTGGTTCTTTTTAGGTTCGACATGGTGCAGGCACTGGACTTAGGGAAATCCTTAAAGCTCATGGGAAAAGTGGTGGTAAAATGGGAGACAGCACTTTAGAAGAGGTAAGTGTAGAAAATCAATAATTATCACCAAGTTTCAGTAGGTGGCCTCTTTTTCCAAGACAGGGAAGTAACAGAGCCATGAAGTAGAAATGAGAGGTAAATAATAAGAAACATGGAAAGGTGAACGTAAGGAAAAAGATAAAAAGGTTAGGAAGAGGTTTATTTATACTTATAGACAGGAAGAATGAGTTCAAGGGAAAGATATGTCTGGAAATATTGAGTGGAAAAACATGTAGAAGCACTAGTATTTGAGCAGGATATAAGGGATTAGAATGTAGAGTAAGATGAATGAAAGGATAGTTTAAAGGTCAGTAAGCAATATGATTGGTGTTAAAGTGGAGACACTGGTAATAGGCTAGATAATAGATACATGATAGATATAATTAATATCAGAGCAGCCTTAAGTGGTTTCTTAATTTCTCTTGGAGTGCAAGTAAAATAATAGAATTCATGAATTTTAAAGATTTTGGTACAGTATATCTAATAATCATCGAAGAGGATGTGGTTAATATTAAAGATAGTAATTGGGACTATTCCATATTTTGGTTATTGTTCCTACAGCTAAAATAATCTGTCCCAGTATTTTGTTTCAGCTTACTGTACTATAATAGTTTAGTTTTAGTTTTTGGACCTAATATGTTTCCCTCAATATGTTTTAATATGTTATTAAAAAGTGATCATTTTAACAGATGATTCAACAGCATCAAGAGTGGTTGGAAGACTTGGTTATTAGACTCCTTTGTGTGTTTGCATTAGACAGATTTGGAGACTTTGTTTCTGATGAAGTAAGTATTGCCTAAGGGAGGCTTTACCCAATCAAATTTCAGATTCTTACAAAATAAGTTTTTTTGCAAATGTGAGTTATCTTACTTTCTCATTTGTAGGTTGTGGCACCAGTTCGTGAAACTTGTGCTCAGACATTAGGTGTGGTGTTAAAACACATGAATGAAACAGGAGTTCATAAGACTGTGGACGTGCTGCTTAAATTACTTACACAAGAACAATGGGAAGTTAGACATGGTGGTCTGCTAGGAATAAAATATGCTTTGGCAGTTCGTCAGGTAAACACTTCAGTTTTTGAAGCATGTATGGGAGTTTTTTCCCCCTCTTAGTTTATTTTCATTAATTAAATGAATTGGCCCTAGATTCTTAGTGTTATAGGTAAGCCAGTCCTTCAAGATTTGCCTTGTTGAGGTAGTATCATAGAGATAGGTGATGCTAATAAGAATGCAAGTACAAATTAAAAGATAGGCTTGGAAACCTGTTTCTATTTCATAGCAAGACCAGTTCTTGGTGAGATTCCTAGTGTATGATCACAGGGGTAGTCTCTGGGAGCTGCCTTTATTGGGGCGATTGAAAAGAGGGTAGTTTGGAGTAATGAGAAGCAGGAAGAGATGGCTTTCTTTTCCCTCTTCTCTCATATTCCCTTTGGTTGTCAGTGGTGTTGAATGAGAAATAGAAGTTAAGGTTCTAGCACAGGGGTGTGTATGTATGTGTATTCACACTGGGAATTCATAGTCCCACCTTGAAAACATGTTCTGATGTTTCAAGTCACAGTGAATAATGAAGTACTTGATACTGTTGTGTTCTTTTTGAAATGAGATTAGTTACATAGGCATCTGTTGATGTTATTTTTCGTTTCCATTTACATGATTCTTTTTAAATAAATAAATATTGGAATTTGTGCTTCCATATGTAAATTTAATAAAAGATGTTTAAACACAATAATTGTACTATAGAAAATTAATCTATTTTGATGTACTCTTTTACAGGATGTAATTAATACTTTATTGCCTAAAGTTTTAACTAGAATAATTGAAGGACTCCAGGATCTTGATGATGATGTGAGAGCTGTTGCTGCAGCATCATTAGTACCTGTGGTAGAAAGCCTTGTGTATCTTCAGACACAAAAAGTAAATATTTTTGCATTTTCTTCATGTAGAGCCTGTTTACATTTGAGGTGTAGCATGTTAGGAAAAACACTGAGACTTTTTTCGCCATTCTCCATTTTTCTTACGACAAATAACCCTCTGATGCGTGGAATCCCGATTATATATTATCCTTGGGAAGAGTGAACTGTGTCTATTTATTTATCTTTCCCTTTCATGTACAGAATATGTAGGGAACTTCCTTGAGAAGGAAGCAACCATCCCTTCTTCATTTCATTCCCGGTTTTTAGGCATATGAGATTTTTGTTTGTTTTGATTTTGGTTTTGGCTTTTGGTTTTTTAATCTGGTTTCATCTTTGAAATGCCTCTTTTAAGATCTATCTGACTTCCCTTTGTATTATCAAAACTGGAACACATATATTTGGGAGTGAGGCAAGCAGTACTTTGAAAACTCAGAAACTAAATTTCTCCTTTCATGATGATTAAGAATGTATTAAATACATTAAAATTACTTTACTCAGAGAGTCCTGACATGTGTGTCTACACTGTATTGGTTTCAAAGTTTGGTTTTTTACATAAAATAGAGTATTGGATATCTTATTAACTGAATTCTCCATCCCATTATGAGTCTCATTAGAAAGGGCAGTGCCAGAATCCAACAGCACATTAAATGGGTCATACACCATGATCAGGTGGGGTTTATTCCAGGAATGCAAGGATTCTTCAATATACACAAATCAATCAATGTGATACACCATATCAACAAACTGAAGGAGAAAAACCATATGATCATCTCAATAGATGCAGAGAAAGCTTTTGACAAAATTCAACACCCATTTATGATAAAAACCCTGCAGAAAGTAGGCATAGACGGAACTTTCATCAACATAATAAAGGCCATATATGACAAACCCACAGCAAACATCATTCTCAATGGTGAAAAACTGAAACCATTTCCACTAAGATCAGGAACAAGACAAGGTTACCCACTCTCACCACACTTATTCAACATAGTTTTGGAAGTTCTAGCCATAGCAATCAGAGAAGAAAAAGAAATAAAAGGAATCCAAATCGGAAAAGAAGAAGTAAAGCTGTCACTGTTTGCAGATGACATG
>NC_041233.1:50249312-50250092 GCF_002837175.3 Physeter macrocephalus
ATGGGTTAAAGACCTAAATGTAAGGCCAGACACTATCAAACTCTTAGAGGAAAACATAGGCAGAACACTCTATGACATAAATCACAGCAAGATCCTTTTTGACCCGCCTCCTAGAGAAATGGAAATAAAAACAAAAATAAACAAATGGGACCTAATGAAACTTAAAAGCTTTTGCACAGCAAAAGATACCATAAATAAGACTAAAAGACAACCCTCAGAATGGGAGAAAATATTTGCAAATGAACCAACTGACAAAGGATTAATCTCCAGAATTTACAAGCAACTCATGCAGCTCAATAACAAAAAAACAAACAACCCAATCCAAAAATGGGCTGAAGACCTAAATAGACATTTCTCCAAAGAAAACATACAGATTGCCAACAAACACATGAAAGAATGCTCAACATCATTGATAATTAGAGAAATGCAAATCAAAACTACAATGAGGTATTATCTCACACCGGTCAGAATGGCCATCATCAAAAAATCTAGAAACAATAAATGCTGGAGAAGGTGTGGAGAAAAGGGAACACTCCTGCACTGTTGGTGGGAATGTAAACTGATACAGCCATATGGAGAACGGTATGGAGGTTCCGTAAAAAACTACAAATAGAACTACCATACAACCCAGCAATCCCACTACTGGGCATATACCCTGAGAAAACCATAATTCAAAAAGAGTCATGTACCAAAATGTTCATTGCAGCTCTATTTACAATAGCCAGGACATGGAAGCAACCTAAGTGTCCATCAACAGATGAATGGATAAAGAAGATGTGG
>NC_041233.1:50250406-50268614 GCF_002837175.3 Physeter macrocephalus
CACAAGAGGGAAGAGATATGGGAACATATGTATATGTATAACTGATTCACTTTGTTGTAAAGCAGAAACTAACACACCATTGTAAAGCAATATACTCCAATAAAGATGTTAAAAAAAAAAAAAGGGCAGTGCCAAAGTAGAGTTGAGAGGCATTAAAAAGAGGGGTAGAGATTTGTTAAAGGCTTCTTAACTTTGCTCAAAACTGGCATTATCCAAGGTCATTGGGATTGTATATGTTATTGAATCAGTAGTGACTCCCGAGATACAATTTGGCATGGCTCGTGAATATTTCTTGCAAAATTAATAACTGTTTTCTTGATAACTAATCTTACAGGTACCCTTCATTATAAATACATTATGGGATGCTCTTCTGGAACTAGATGATCTAACAGCTTCAACAAATAGTATTATGACTCTTCTTTCATCCTTGTTAACTTATCCTCAGGTTCAACAATGCAGGTAATTATTTCTATTCAGTGGAGTAAAGTAAAAAGTGTTTACATACATTTCCAGATAATTAAGCCTAAAAATACAATAGTCTAGCACCTTTTAGAACAGTACTGTAAGTTGGGGATGCCAAAGACAATTATTTCCAGGAGGACTTTTCTTCTTGACTGTCTAGCCACCACCTCTTTTGGGGCAGGAACTGAGGTCATATTCTTGGGTTAGTTCATTTATATAAGTCTTCGATTTGTTAATCCTGTAATAGTTAACTTTAGAAATACAACTATTATATATTATTTTCACCTCTAGCCCCAGACTATGGAATTTTAGCCTTTGTGACATTTAGTTAATAGAATTATGGTTGAACATCAGGTTTACTTTTTCCAAAATTTGCTACTGTTTCTTTGTGATGTTCACTTCAGCTCTTGTTCTTGATTTCAATAATCAGTCATCATGAAGGGAATAATAATGTAATATAATGTCCAAAGGGAGAGTCTGGGTGAAGCCAAAACATAAACCAAAAATTTAAAGTGTTGTTTATTTTCCTATCCTGATATTTGAAATGAAGCTCAGCTAATTAATGTATTCCCTACCTTTCAGACTGGCTCCTGAATATTATTTTCTATTAATAGTATCCTTGGAGATAGAGAAGAAGAAAATTGTATGCAACTTAAAAAAAAATCACAGATGAGAAAATTAATTATTCTTCTTAGCCTAGTGAGAGTGTTCAATGAATGTTTATGTGATTATGATTATAAATGATTTCTGGTTCTGTGAGTCTGTTTCCAATGAAAATCATCAATGTGTGAAAAATGTTTCAAATAATACTGACCTGCTGGTAGTCCTTCAATGATAAATTTAGTAGGACAGCTCACAAATTGGAGTAGCAAAATAAGTGCCTATAAAATGAAGAAAAAAATTGAAGTGGTAGTGCATATATGGCGTTTCCTAATTTTCAGATGCTTTCATTGGTATAGGGATTAAATCAGTTAATCTATGTGAAAGCCCTTCTCAAGCTGCAAAATCAAGAGTTCTAATTACTCTATATCAGGGGTTGGCAAACTTTTTCTGCCCAGATAGTGATGTTTTGGCTTTGTGGGCCATATGATCTCTGTCAAAACTACTCAGCTCTGCCATTGTAGCACAAAAGCAGTCGTAGATAATACATAAAGGAATGAACATGCCTGCGATCCAATAAAACTTTATTTTAAAAAACCAAGTAGAGTGGATTTGAACTGTGAGCCTTAGTTTGTTGGCACCTGCCCTAAATAAAGACTTTGGACTTAAAAAAAAAAATAAGTGGACAGTGTCTGGAAAGCTAGATAATGTAAAAATAATGAAAGAATGTAGCGAAAATTCTGTTAATTCAATGTGAAATAATGTAGTTTTTGATCTTTTTTTTTTTTTTCAAAATTGCCTTAGAAAATTTGCTTCATATGTTGTGATATTTGGCAGATACTTTCCAGCTTATGTAAGAAGAAATGCGGCATGTATTTGGAGCATGAACAGTTACACTATTAACAAGACATGTTATAATGCTTTTATAATACATATTTGACTCTGTTTTATGTCTGTGTGTGCATGTGTTTTAAGTTATAATTCTATAAGTAAATTTACTAAATGTGTAAATAAATGTAAGAAGTGATGTTCATACAAACCTGCAAGTAGTGAAAATAGTATTAAAAGATGGACCTCCTGAGAGGAACCAAAAGAAAAGAGATAGTTACACTGACATATTCTTTTTTCCTCATTTCTTTTTTTACAGAGGTATATATTTCAAGTGCTAGTTATAAATAATTTCCTAATTTGAGGTAACTTTTATAAATGACTCACGGATGTGACAGGAATCTTATGGTCCAAGTTGTTAGCCTACACGTGGCTTTGCTTGCTTTCCCATTTAAAATCTAATCTGTGAGAAGGAAGATAATTTGAATTTTCCTAACTTAGTAATGCTAGATCAGGATAACAAATTTCAAATCTACTACCATACCATCTCTTGTTTCTTTTGATATGTGATAGAGATGGCCCCAAAGGGGGTTGTAAGTTATTTGCACCTATTGGTTACCCATTGGGGTTAGCCATGGGAAAGTAGTAAGGATTAGCAATCCTGATTTTGTGTAGGCTGACTACCAGCTAAGATACATGCCCCCATTTTCCTGAGTAAGAACAGACTAAGTGCAGTTATATTGGAAAGTTCTAGTTTGATAAAGGTTAATTCACGGCATTAGTGCCATAGAACAACCTAATGTTAATATTTCTACTCTTCTTTATGACTGCATTTGCTCTGTCTGTACTGGTACTATAATAACGGTTTTGAATGAGGGCGTTAAACGAATGTTCGTATGAAAATTGTGTTGTCTTTTTAGAATTTATTCATCAGAAAAGATGCTAGGTCCACAAGGAATTGATACTTAGATACTGTATCAATAGAGCTTCAACTGAGAATGAGTAAGATTAATTTGTGTCTTCTTTATTAGTATTCAACAGTCACTCACAGTTTTAGTTCCACGAGTCTGGCCTTTTTTGCATCACACTATATCATCAGTTCGAAGAGCAGCATTGGAAACTCTGTTCACTTTATTATCAACTCAAGACCAGGTAAGAACTAATAACCATACTAATCTTGAAATTTATATAAATTAATTTTGTAAAATAAATCTGATCATCAGGTTACCCTTGCTTCACATAAAGATCAGGAGAATGCTAGGCCTAGTAAAATTGTATGGTGACTATGTAGACACATAAGAATATAATCACCATAAGGGCAGAAATATTTTCATATTTTGTTGTAGGTTGTATTCCCAGCACTTGGAATATTGCTTAACACATGGGTGGCCCTCAGTGAGTATTTGTCAAATTGATTGAATATTCCCTTCCTGTCAGAGACTTGTTATTCATTCTTTGCTTGCTCTGTGTGGTTGATAGTTAGATGATTGGCAAAACTCATCCCAGGTTAGAAGGCTACATTTGAAGCTCTGCAGTATGACTCTAAAGACTGATAATACAATTGCTAGGCACTTACCTCCTCTTAAGGATTACTCAATCTTAAGAGCATGATATTTCGAAGGATTGTATACTTCAGGATTAACACAATGAAATGCTTACAGAGAACCTTCAGGTAATATCACTGTGTGAATGGAATCTGTTAATGAGCTGAGGAGTCCTTGCCCTGTCTGTAAAAGGCTTCACATTCCTATTTTAGAAATAGCCCTAAAGGTAAAACAAAATACTAGAATTTAGGGAAACACCATAAGGAATCTATTCTTCTGTCATGCTGTTATTTATAGGTACTGCAGTTTGATCCGGTGGTCTTCAAAAAGCAGTGATTCTCTTGCACTGTTGGTGGGAATGTAAATTGATACAGCCACTATGGAGAACAGTATGGAGGTTCCTTAAAAAACTACAAATAGAATTACCATATGACCCAGCAATCCCACTACTGGGCATATACCCTGAGAAAACCATAATTCAAAAAGAGTCATGTACCAAAATGTTCATTGCAGCTCTATTTACAATAGCCAGGACATGGAAGCAACCTAAGTGTCCATCAACAGATGAATGGATAAAGAAGATGTGGCACATATATACAATGGAATATTACTCAGCCATAAAAAAGAAACGAAATTGAGTTATTTGTGTTGAGGTGGATGGACCTAGAGTCTGTCATGCAGAGCGAAGTAAGTCAGAAAGAGAAATACCGTATGCTAACACATATATATGGAATCTAAGAAAAAAAAAAGAGAAAAAAAAGGTCATGAAGAACCTAGGGGTAAGATGGGAATAAAGACACAGACCTACTAGAGCGTGGACTTGAGGATATGGGGAGGGGGAGGGGGAGGCTGTGACAAGGTGAGAGAGTGGCACGGACATATATACACTACTAAGCGTAAAGTGGATAGCTAGTGGGAAGCAGCTGTGTAGCACAGGGAGATCAGCTAGGTGGTTTGTGACCACCTAGAGGGGTGGGATAGGGAGGGTGGGAGGGAGGGAGATGCAGGAGGGAAGAGATACGGGAACATGTGTATATGTATAACTGATTCAGTTTGTTATAAAGCAGAAACTAACACACCATTGTAAAGCAATTATACTCCAATAAAGATGTTTTAAAAATTAATTAATTAAAAAAAAATAGACAACTAATAAGAACCGACTGTATAGCACAGGGAACTCTAGTCAATACTCTGTAATGACCTATATGGGAAAAAAATCTAAAAAAGAGTGGATAGATGCATATGTGTAACTGGTTCATTTTGCTGTACACCTGAAACTAATAAAACTTTGTAAATCAAAAAAAGTGATTAACTTTTTTAGACAGCATAGTAGGGATAAATGTCTCTTTTTTGTTCACTAACCATGCATTCATATGTGAACTAGGCATATTCCATGTAGACCTACTTTAATCTACAGCATTATGTTGTGTTGCACTACCATGAATCAATGTGAAGTTTCGTTTTGCATTATCTTTTTTGTCTAATCAGTCTTCTAAGGAAAAACTGTCAGGTCTGTTTTATAATCCTTAGTTGATCAGGCATGGGTTCATATGACAAAACCGGCATGGGTTGTTCTGAATTTTCATTTTTGTTTTACTTTTGTGGGTTTTGCCTAAATGTTTTTGATGTAAATATTCTTAAATTCACTTTCGGTAGACCTCTTGAAGTTATCAAATTTCTTCCCTTCATGTTGTTGTTGTTGTTTGGAGCAGTTTTAGGTTTACAGAAAAACAGCGAAAAGTACATAGTTCCCATATGCCCCTACCCACATGCACACAGTTTCCCCTTTAGCTAACATCTTGCATTAGTGTAGTACATTTGTTACAGTTGATAAACCAATATTGATATATTATTAACAAAGTCCACAGTTTACATTAGGGTTCACTCTTTGTATTGTAGATTCTATGGGTTTTGATAAATGTACGGTGGTATGTGTCCACCGTTAGAGTATCATAGAGAATAGTTTCACTGCCCTAAAAAATGCCTGTGCCCCACCTATGCATTTCTACTTTTCCTCCCTTCAGAGCCTTAGCAACCACTGATCTTTTTACTGTCTTCATGGTTTTGCCTTTTGCAGAATGTCATATAGTTGGAGTCATGTAGTAGGTAGCCTTTTAAGAGAGGCTTTTTTTCATTTAGCAATACAGAATTAAGGTTCCTCCATGTCTTTTTGTGACTTGATAGCTCATTTCTTTTTATCACTGAATAATGTTTCATTGTATGGATGTAACACAGTTCACATATTCACCTATTGAAGGATATTTTTTTTCTTTCTGTTTGGGCCATTATGAACAAAGTTTTAAACATTCGTGTGCAGGTTTTTGTATGGGCATAGTTTTCAGTGCACTTGGGTAAATACCAAGGAGCACAATTGCTGGATCATATAGTAAGAGTATGTTTAATTTGATAAGAAAGTGTCTTCCAAAAGTGGCTGCACCATTTTACATTTCCACCAGCAGTGAATGAGAGTTTGTGTTGCTCTACATCCTCTCCCAGCATTTGATGTTGTCAGTGTTGCGGATTTTAGCCTTTCTAATAAGTGTATAGTGGTATCTCACTGTAGTTTTAATTTGCAGTTCCCTAATGATATATGATGTTAAACATCTTTTCATATGCTTTTTACCATCTATATTTCTTCTTTAATGAAGTGTTCAGATCTTTTCCCCATTTTTAAATTGGGTTGTTTTCTTATTGTTGAATTTTAAGATTTCTTTGTATATTTTGTATACGAGTTCCTCATTGTTCTTTTAAGCCTTTCTGTTCTTTATAAGGTGATTAAGCCACCTGCAGTCTCTTTAAACTTAACTTTTGTGGCTTTATTTCTTTAGTAATGTCAACTTATTTACATTATTGGGAAATCAGGTATTTCATATACATCAGTTTTCTAAATAATTGAAACATACTTTTTTGCCACCAAAAATAGTTACCCATTAAAATTATTGACAAACCTGGTTATCATCTTAAAGTATGTTAAACATAAGTTAATATTTTTTGATGAATGAGTCACCAGTATGATTTATTGGTCAATAGTGTGCTTGCTTATTATGGTATACCATGGGAATATTGAGATACATGAGTCACACTGCTTCTTTTTCAGTTGCTTTTTCCTAGGTTTTTTGTTTTTCTTTTTTCCTCTCAGCTGTCAATTGTGATTTCTCACTTTTGTCCATCTTCAAATCTGGCTCCTCCTCCCATGTTTCAAAATTTTTTGATCCCAAAATTGCTCCAAATCCCCTTCTAAATTTTTTTAGCCCCTCAATGATTGGTTTGTTTGTTTTTTTAAATAAATTTATTTATTGATTGATTGATTTTTGGCTGCGTTTGGCCTTTGTTGCTGCGCGCAGGCTTTCTCTAGTTGAGGCGAGTGGGGGCTACTCTTGGTTGTAGTGTGCAGGCTTCTCATTGCGGTGGCTTCTCATTGCGGTGGCTTCTCTTGTTGCGCAGCACAGGCTCTAGGCGCATGGGCTCAGTAGTTGTGGTGCACGGGCTTAGTTGCTCCGCGGCGTGTGGGATATTCCTGGACCAGGGCTTGAACCTGTGTCCCCCGCATTGGCAGGTGGATTCTTAACCACTGTGCCACCAGGGAAGTCCTCAATGATTGTTAATATTGGCTATTAAAATTATGTGGTTGTGAAAACATCTCTACGATGTTCTGTGATGTTGATTTCTTTTTATTCAGGGCTTTATTTATTTATTTATTTAGGTCCTTTGACCAAATTTGAATTTGCCTTTACTAGCTTGTAAATGAATGCTTTGGCCTTAGCATATGTAAAAGATTGATGATGATGACTGTCATTTCTTATACCAGAACTCTATTGTGTTTGTATGTGGTTTGTGGTACGTCAGCCATCACTTATGCATAGGCCCTCAATATTTGTTAAATACATTTATATAAAATTCAGTGCAGGGTGTTATGGGAAATTATCAATAAGAAAAAATCCTACATGGTTCTTACCTTGAAAAAATTTATGGTATGATTGTGATAAGACTCTTATGTAATAAGTTTCATAACCTCTGCAAATAAATAATGGAAGATGAGAATATGATAGGTGTCAGGAAGCAGCATTGAAGGCTAGACTAAGTGCTGAAAGATCAGGAGGATTTGGGTGATAAGGTTAAAAAAAGTCATCTTCCCTTACTTCTACCTATTTAACATCTAATATCTTTAATACATACTTCTATAAGCATTTCATTTTTCTGAATAATATGTCAGTTTCAAATTAGGCAAGTTATACAGACTATTGAACAAAAGAGCTTTTCCAGTCTCCTCCTTTTAGACATTTAAATCTATCCTGATTCCATATCTTCCGTGCAGTTATTCTGATATGTGCACAGTCCTTTATTTTTCTAGGTCTTAATGTTTATTGTATTTCCTATGTCCTTTTGTGTTTGTTATCTATGCCTCTTCTTTTTCCCTTCTTAAAAAATTTTTAATGGTGTCACTAATGAAATTTCCCATTGTTACTATCTATCCTGTATCTTCAGAGTGTCTTTTTACTGAAAGCATTGCTGTCAGTGAAACTTAATATTGATGCGTGTAGATTATTTTGTGCTTCGTCACTGCCCTGAGCCTTGCTCTCCAGTAGCCTCACCATTGGAGGCTGTAGTTATGGCGCATATCACCCACTCTCAGTACATTCCACTTTTTGGCCCCCACATATATCCTTTACTATTTTGTTTGATTTTTTGTTCTCTTTTTTCCCCAAGTAACACTATAAAGCCAAACCCTTTCAGATTACTTTTCTTACTACCACCACCTCTTTTTCATTTTTTTAATTTTGGGAAATTATTTAAATAGAAAAAAGAGGGAATTATAAAACAACATTCATCTATCCACTATCCATACTTGGCATTTGTTATAATTACTTGCTTCAAGTTTTTGTCATCAAAAATATAAAGAATAAATTGTAACCCCCTTAGAACATCACCTATTTTCTAATTTACCCATTTTCTTTCTTCTGTATATTTATAAAAAAATATTATTGTCCTTTCCCTAATAGTTGGCTCTTTAAGGTTTGGAATCAGTCTTTGTATATTTAGTTTCTACACAGTCATAGTATTTCTAGAAGGGGAGAATTTGAGTTAAGTCTCAGGATAATTTGGGGGACCATAGCCTCATTTACTTGCAAACTTGTTAGTAATTTTTCATTGCCTACTACATTAGAATTAAATTCCTGTCTTTCTTGTTCTTCTGTTATTTGGTTCTTGTCAGCCTTTTCCTCTGCTATTCCCTAATATGTAACCTGGAGTTAAGAAAATTGTCCACGTCTACACCTGTATCCCAGTTGTAACCGTGTTACATTCTTTTGATGCGAGTATCTTTGTACATGGCTCATCACCAACACTACCCGCCCCCAGCCACACACATTTTCTCTCCTAAATATTAGCTCCGTTTCTTCCTAGCTGTAACTTTCCTTCAGGGAACAGGTCAAATCTCTAGGGCCATAAAGTTATTCTGACTTCTATAACTCACTATGATTTTTCTTTATCTAAAACATTATTTAAATAAAGTCATATGCAGTGAAAAGCATTTATTTAATGGTTATTGTTAATCTTGTGATTTTGGCAACATTATTTGCTTTTTGAGAAGATAGCAGAGTAAACCATGTCTGATGCTTTTATCTGTTATTGTGTTCCTCCCGTGGCATTACCTGATAGTAATTATAGATTGATTAATAGCTATGTACAGACTCTTGTAATGCAAGCCCATGGTCTCTTACCTGCAATTTTGAAATTCAGCACTTTTGTAAGTTGGGTCAACTTATAAAACTACTTATTTGGCAGAAAAACCTGACCATTCTGAATAGAGGCTATTTATGTAAGTCTTTATCCTACTTAATGTGCCTGTTCACAAATTTTGCTGCAGAAATATTCATATGTTTTATTCAGATGCTGCCTCAGACTCTATTGAGGATATTACATAACATATGGTATATACAACCTCATTACTGTTCTAAATTTGAAAAAATTCTGAATTTTAAAACATATTTGGCTCCAGGGAATTTGGACTACAGATGGTAGGCCTGTTGTGACAATAAAATCTACCTTCATATAGCTTGCCTTACTTTTTTTCTGAGCTGCATTCTGTCACTGTTGTTTCCTCTTCAGTGGTTTAATGAAAAGATCCCTTAACTAAACAGAGAATCTGGGTTCTAACTTAAGCTCTACCATTTGTTAGCTTCATGACCTTCATCAAGTTTATTTAACCCTCTGGTGATAATCTCTGTTGGTCTTTTTTCAGAGTTATATATTGACCAAGTAAGATAATGTATATGAAGGTGCTTTAATTCTGTACAAATACAAATTATTAATAGTACAGACACAACAATAATAATTAACACTTATACTTCTGGAAGATCTTTCCTAACAATTTCAAAATCTTATTTATATTCCAGGGTGTAAGAATGATATTTAATTGTAGTAATAATAATCCAGGCTATTATTGAGAGCTTAACTTTATGCTGTGAATTTCAGTAAGCACTATAAATGGGGTGGCTATTGCCATTCCTATTTTGCAGATGAGGGAACTGATGATCAAAAATTAAGAAACCTTCCCAAGCTCACAGCTACACATCTCACAGTAAGCGACTCAGCTCAGATTTAGATCCAATTCTCGCTGACTTTCAGCTTCTAGTTTTAGAAGACAAAATGGAATGTGTCTCTTGAATTACTTGCCCATTTCTGAATATGAAGTCACCTTAAGTCCAAAGTGAAAAAAACTTAAGAGCTAATTTACTAGTTAGCTCTGTTTTGGTTTCAATTCCTAGCTTCTCAGCCTATTCCCCTCAGTAATTCCAAGGTAATTTGGTGAGGCCACACCTCACTGTAGGTCGGTGCATCAGTACCTCATAAAGACTGATGCCTCTGTTCCATTGGAAGTATTTTGATTATCTTTAGTAATTTTGTGTTTTGTTTTGCTTTGTAAAACCAGAAGACTATATAAGGAAGATATCCTAAATCTTAAAATTTATCCGATCATAAGTGTATGCATAGCACAGGGAGATCAGCTCAATGCTTTGTGATGACCTAGAGGGGTGGGATAAGGAGGGTGGAAGGGAGGCTAAACAGGGAGGGGGTATGGGGATATATGTATACATACAGCTGATTCACTTTGTTATACAGCAGAAACTAACACAACATTGTAAAGCAATTATACTCCAGTAAAGATGGGAAGAGAATAGTGCATATGCAGATATGCTCATCTCTAAAATGTTTTTGTATAGAATCACAGTTAATATAGTTATTTATGAAATAATAAACTCATTTCTTTTATTTATTTGGCCGTACCATGCAGCTTGCAGGATCTTAGTTCCCTGATTATGGATCAAATCTGGGCCCCCGGCAGTGGAAGCGCAGAGTTCTAACCATTGGACTGCCAGGGAATTCCCGAAATCTCATTTCTATTAGACTTCCATGTGACATACCTTGGCATCTGTGAAAATAAATTGTTTAATCCCTGTGCCTTTATCTCTGTTGTTAACATATGAAAGTATTGGCAAGCCTGGCTTCTCAGGGAGTATGAAATAAGAACTCTTAAGTAAACCAAATTAATTTCATTTGGTAATGACTTAAAATCAAGATGTAACTTTTTTTTTTTGCTGAACTAGGAGCTTGACAAAGTGAAGTAATCACTTGCTTTTCCTATTTTTTGAAAATTATTTTTTATTGGAGTATAGTTGATTTACAATGTTGCGTTAGTTTCTGCTGTACAGCAAAGTGAATCAGTTATACATACCCATATATTCACTCTTTTTTAGATTCTGTTCTCATATGGGTCATTACTTGTTTTTCCTTTCTATAGACTATTCATGCGAGTTTATCTATGAATGTATATGTCTGTCAGCAAACTACTTTACTGGAATGTCTAGATTAATTAGTCTTGATAACCACTATCTGTTTGAACCAGAACTCGACTTCACGATCTAGGAAAATATGCTTCTGGACATTAACCTCTACTTTAGCCATGTTTTGTTGACTGGGTCAACTTTTCCATTCCATTTGCATCAGAGTCGCTTTGTGAGTCAATCCAGAATTTCAATACATGCTGTATTGATTTTTGTTTGAAAGGCAAGCATTAGCATGACGCCTATATTTAGCATGAAGACATACATGAGATTGAGTTGGAATCTGGGGCATACTTAGTCCAGGATGTAAGAAAATTTAACATATGCATATGTAGAGAAGGAAAGAAAGACCAAAAGAATAGAGCTAAGACTTTGGCATTTGAGAACATTAGCATAATTAGGTATTGACCAGATTTTACAAAGGTATGAAAAGAGGAGAGCAAAGTTTATATATTTAGTTGACTTTCAATAAATATTGGTTGGACAAATAAATAAAACAAGGCATTATAAGTTGTCTAAATATAGAATTGGGTTTGTTTTTGGCAGTGGGCCAAAATAGGATTTCAGACCAAATTAGTGGAAGAACACAGAACTCAGTATGATTCATCAGTTTGTTGTAGCTTCTTTCCAGATTTTCTTCCCTGCAACCCCAGATCATTTGATATGGAGATAGAAATGATGATGCATTTGCCTGCAGGCAGGAATCAGGTGTTCATGGTAATGATAATCAGATTGCTGCTTTTTTTCCACATCTGCCCACTTTGTGGGTGTGCTTGGGGGAAGATAAAAGGGGGGGCATAGCAAAATGGTACTGACAAGATCTTATCCCACCTAAGATGCCAATTTTGCCAGTTAGGGATTTATTGCCAACTACAGTTGTGGAAAATTTTGCATATTACCAACTATTCCCTGTGACTTTGGACCATTCCCCTAAGCAAGGTGGATTTATTCAACAGATATTTTAGTGCCTACCATGTGCCTACAATTTTCTAGATACTTATTGGTAAGAGACAAGGTCTCTGCCCTTCTGTAGAGCTTAAGACAAGAAACTAAGCAAGACAGGAGAAGACAACTAGACAACAAGCCCTTATAATTATATAATGGTCATTTCATAAAACTATCAATACATAATGAGGTAAGTATCTGGTAGGGGAAGAAGACAGTGCTACTGGATCCCCACTAGCTAAAAGTGAAGTTGAAACTGAGACCTGAAGGATGAGTGGAATTTAACTAGGTGAAGAGCAGGGTTAACAGTCAGAAGGAAGGAACATGTGTTAAACTCTGGGAGTAGGAGTGAGCACGATGGCACTAAAGAGGAAGTGAAAGGAAATTGGTCCGGCTGAAGGATAGAGTATAAGGGGGTATAGATGGCTAGAAGTTTAACCTTGATTTTCTGGTACAGTGACGTGTCTGATAGGCTTATTTTTGTTTGTCATTAGCTTTCCTTATTAGTTCCATGAAGGCAGAACACAGGAGGGAACACCAATCTGAATAAAGGAGCTGGAAAGAGACTGCCCCATTCTCATCAAATTAAATAACTGTCTGTCATTCCCCTGAGTAATTCCCATAAATGCTCTCCCCTCCATCTGACCCTCACTATAGAAATGTTGGGGACCACATTTAGCACTAACATAAAGTGCTAATATCATGTTAATTATTTAACACAAACCAAAAGATTTTTTTTTAAAGCTCTCTTAAAACATGAATTTACTTATAACTTGAGTTGTAGTAGTCCAGGTTATAGTTAATTTAAACCTGGTGAAGTAAACAGTCTGTGGTAGGAATTTTTCTGTATTTTAGATTGCACTCTGCTAGACTAATACTAAAGTCGTCAGAACTTTCCAGACTTTGCCTAAGATTAGAAGGGAAATTTTTGACTAGTAGACTCCTAGTTAGTAGCATACTAGAAGTCTATTGACTATTTTTTGTTTTGTTTTGTTTGTTTGGTTTTTTTGTTTTTTGCTGTACGCGGGCCTCTCACTGCTGTGGCCTCTCCCGTTGTGGAGCACAGGCTCCGGACGCGCAGGCTCAGCGGCCATGGCCCACGGGCCCAGCCGCTCCGCGGCACGTGGGATCCTCCCGGACCGGGGCACAAACCCGTATCCCCTGCATCAGCAGGCGGACTCTCAACCACTGCGCCACCAGGGAAGCCCCTATTGACTATTTTTTAAAATTTGGGGATGGAAAATCCCAAGGTGGATAACGTCTAAAGGACTGAAAGTACTACACCCCTCACTGTACCACACTCCCCAACCAATTTAATAAACTATAAATAAAAACAACATTAGGTTACCTGCCTAAATCATTGTCTACTGGAAGACAGGCACAAAATTAATGAAAGCAGGTGGACCAACGTTCAGATTTGCAAGAGGCAAGTTGACTCTGGATGGGCCAAATTGTACTTAGCGATATTTTGAGAAAATACTAATAGTGAGCTAAAGCATGTAACTTTTTGCAACCATATCTAAAAGGAGATGCTTGCACAGTTGTTTAGATGGACTGAATTTGGCCTACGGCTGTTTTCCCAACTTGTATTTTGTATCTTGTATTTTCTACTAGGCAGACTTTATGTTGTGCTACTGGAGAATCTGTGTTTTTTAAAATACTGGTTCCTGTGATGATGGTGATCTGCATATGGTGGGTTGGGTTTTTTTTGTTTGGTTAGGTTTTTGGTTTCTCTTTATTTTTTAAATTTTATTTTTCTGTTTATTTATTGACTTAACTTTTTAGAGCAAAATTAAAGTACAGAGTGCCCATCCATATACGCCCTACACTCCTCCAAACACACCTTCTTCCACCATCAGCATCCCACACCAGAATGGTACATTTGTTACAGTCAGTAAACGAACGTTGACATATCATTATCAGCTAGTCCATAGTTTATATTAGGCTTCACTCTTCTTTTTTTTGGCTGCACCAGGAAGCTTGCAGAATCTTAGTTTCCCAACCAGGGATTGAACCCTGGCCCTTGGCGGTGAAAGTGCAGAGTCCTAACCACTGGACTGCCAGGGAATTCCCTAGGCTTCACCCTTGATGTTGCACATTCATTCTGCTTATTTTGACAAATGTGACATCTCTCCATCATTAATGTATCATACAGAATAGCTTCTCTACCCTAAAAACCCCCTGTGCTCTTTCATCCCTTTCTTCCCCTGGTTGTTTTTAATAATTATAAAGTAGAATTTACTACAGTAACAAAGATTATAGCCTGAGAAGGCTACTACAATTTATATTACATTCATCGTTTGTAAATATAGGGGGAAAATCTTCCTCTATTGGTGTGGCTTTGGGATCTACAAGCAACTATTTGGATTTCCAGTGATGGGGTTAGGGGAGAATTAAGAGAGTTGGTAAATATGGTGGGGAGAAATGAGAAGAAATTATGGGAGAGTAATATCAAATTATTTGGTTATTGCTATTACAGCTTTCATAATTCTATTAAGATTGTCCCTAATTCTCTCTGCTGAGAAAAGAAAGAGAACTTTTCTTCTTTCCAATTTCCCTTTCCCTTTCAATGGAAGTAGTTAAGGCATAGCAAATCAGTGAGTAGGCTCCCCCAGCTGATGATTTTGCAGTCTGTTTTAAACTTCTTTCAAACCATTTTGAGAAACATATGAAAAAGATAGGACCAGCGTTGTTAGTTTTCCACTGGTTAGAAAATTATCGGTAGCTTTCTGAGTTATACATTATCCCTAGATCTTCTGGCTTTCTGGAATTTCAGTTAAATTTTTCAAATTTCTCTTCAGTCTCTTCCAGACAACATAGTTTTGCTTTAAAAAAAAAAAATTGTGGAAGGAGGTGATGTTAAGTACTGTGAACTAGTTAATAGAATTTTTAGCTCTCAACAAGCTTGTAATTTTGAACAATAGACAACATGTGAGATTCCTTTTCTTAGAATTTTGGGCACACAATAGATATTTAATTAAGCACTGTTTGATTGCTTGATTTGGGTTGGCTTTTGAATTGTTGAGAAATTCGTTAGATTGAGGTTCTAAACCTGGGCTTAAGGAAATCCCTGAACCCCCTGAAACTGAAAGCAAAATGTTATACCTAAGTGTGTATATAAGTGTATTTTTCTCAGGAAAGGTTGTGTATAGTTTTTTTTGTTGTTGTTCAAAGATATCTGTATTATCAGTGTCTATTTTCTCCATACTTCTTTTTTTTTTCACACACACACACTGTATTTTATTTTTACAAGAGATAAATAGACTAACACCAAGCATTGTAAATGGATGACCACAACAAAAGCAACAATGATTGCAATTACCAAACACGAAACACCCTCAGACTATGTCATAATATTGACATTCAGTCCAGTAATCCTCCACTGTAACAGCTCCTTTACTTTGCAGTGAAAATTGATTTGTATATTTTTTGCCTCTGAGTCCTTGTGGGATTTTTTTTTTTATTCAAACAAAGTCACAAAAATTATAATCATCCTCATCAGTTCACTCAGTCCCATGTAATTAATTTTTTTTCATCTTGATCTTTTGTTAACACTTTTATGAGTTCATCAGTTTTCCATTAAGAGTTCTGAAAATGCTTATTCATTCAGTTCGGCAGTATAGTCAGTTACCAGAAACCTGTACTTGTCAGAGTCTTTTCCATGAATTCCTTGAAGATGAAACCCTTTTATAGGAACATAGTTGCAAAAGCATCAGAGTACACCCAGAACTGTCTGTAAATGACAAAAGACTTAAAAATGACCATGGTTAAAGATTTGATGAAAGTTCATAATAATGCAATTGGCAAGGAAATTTAGTTATTTCTGAGATATACATTTTAAAGTAATAACTAGAATTATGACTCATAACATTATACCAGAACATATAAGATTTTTAGAAATTTCATGTAATGTCTGAAACATTTATACTAACATATTTCCATATAAATAACCCAAAGAAAGTTTAGTATTAGTTGTTTTTTTTTGTTTTTTTATGCTGCAGGTTCTTATTAGTCATCAATTTTATACACATCAGTGTCTACATGTCAATCCCAATCGCCCAATTCAGCAAACCACCATCCCCACCCCCCCGTGGCTTTCCCTGCTTGGTGTCCATACGTCTATTTTCTACATCTGTCTCTCAACTTCTTCCCTGCAAACCGGTTCATGTGTACCATTTTTCTAGGTTTCACATACATGCGTTAATATACGATATTTGTTTTTCTCTTTCTGACTTAACTTCACTCTGTATGACAGTCTCTAGATCCATCCACGTCTCAACAAATGACTCAATTTCGTTCCTTTTTATGGCTGAGTAATATTCCATTGTATATATGTACCACAACTTCTTTATCCATTTGTTTGTCGATGGGCATTTAGGTTACTTCCATGACCTGGCTATTGTAAATAGTGCTGCAGTGAACACTGGGGTGCATGTGTCTTTTTCATTTATGGTTTTCTCTGGGTATATGCCCAGTAGTGGCATTGCTGGATCATACGGTAATTCTATTTTTAGTTTTTTAAGAAACCTCCATACTGTTCTCCATAGTGGCTATATCAGTTTACATTCCCACCAACAGTGTAAGAGGGTTCCCTTTTCTCCACACCCTCTCCAGCATTTGTTGTTTGTAGATTTTCTGATGATGCCCATTCTAACTGGTGTGAGGTGATACCTCATTGTAGTTTTGATTTGCACTTCTCTAATAATTAGTGATGTTGAGCAGCTTTTCATGTGCCTCTTGGCCGTCTTATGTCTACTTTGGAGAAATGTCTATTTAGGTCTTCTGCCCATTTTTGGATTGGGTTGTTTGTTTCTTTAATTTTGAGCTGCATGAGCTGTTAATATATTTTGGAGATTAATCCTTTGTCCATTGATTCATTTGCAAATATTTTCTACCATTCTGAGGGTTGTCTTTTCGTCTTGTTTATGGTTTCCTTTGCTGTGAAAAATCTTAAGTTTCATTAGGTCCCATTTGTTTTTTTTTTATTTCCATTACTCTAGGAGGTAGATCAAAAAAGATCTTGCTGTGATTTATGTCAAAGAGTGTTCTTCCTATGTTTTCCTCTAAAAGTTTTATAGTGTCCGGTCTTAACATTTAGGTCTGGAATCCATTTTGAGTTTATTTTTGTGTATGGTGTTAGGGAGGTTCTAATTTCATTCTTTTACATGTAGCTGTCCAGTTTTCCCAGCACCACTTATTGAAGAGACTGTCTTTTCTCCATTGTATATCTTTGCCTTCTTTGTCATAGATTAGTTTACCATAGGTGTGTGGATTTATCTCTGGGCTTTCTATCTTGTTCCATTGATCTATGTTGCTGTTTTTGTGCCAGTACCGTATTGTCTTGATTACTGTAGCTTTATAGTATAGTCTGAAGTCAGGGAGTCAGATTCCTCCAGCTCTGTTTTTTTCCCTCAAGACTTCTTTGGCTATTCGGGGTCTTTTGTGCCTCCATACAGATTTTAAGGTGATTTGTTCTATTCCATAAAAAATGCCATTGGTAACTTGATAGGGATTGCATTGAATCTGTAGATTACTTTGGGTAGTATAGTCATTTTCACAATATTGGTTCTTTCATTCCAAGGACATGGTCTATGTCTCCATCTGTTGGTATCATCTTTAATTTCTCTCATCACTGTCTTATAGTTTTCTGCATACAGGTCTTTTGACTCCCTAGGTAGGTTTATTCCTAGGTATTTTATTCTTTTTGTTGCAGTGGTAAATGGGAGTGTTTCCTTAATTTCTCTTTCAGATTTTTCATCATTAATGTATCAGAATGCAAGAGATTTCTGTGCATTAATTTGGTATCCTGCTACTCTACCAAATTCATTGATTAGCTCTAGTAGTTTTCTGGTAGCATCTTTAGGATTCTCTATGTATAGTATCATGTCATCTGCAAACAGTGACAGCTTTATTTCTTCTTTTCCGATTTGGATTCTTTTTATTTCTTTTTCTTCTCTGATTGCTGTGGCTAAAACTTCCAAAACT
>NC_041233.1:50269526-50272076 GCF_002837175.3 Physeter macrocephalus
TATAAACTTCCCTCTTAGAACTGCTTTTGCTGCATCCCATAAGTTTTGGATCATCGTGTTTTCATTGTAATTTGTCTGTAGGTATTTTTTGATTTCCCCTTTGATTTATTCAGTGATCTCTTGGTTATTTAGTAATGTATTATTTAGCCTCAATGTGTTTGTGTTTTTTACGTTTTTTTCCCCTGTAATTGATTTCTAATCTCAGCATTGTGGTCAGAAAAGATGCTTGATATGATTTCTATTTTCTTAAATTTACTGAGGCTTGATTTGTGACCCGAGATATGATCTATCCTGGAGAATGTTCCGTGTGCACTTGGGAAGAAAGTGTAATTTTTTTTCAGATGGAATGTCCTATAAATGTCAATTAAATCGAACTGGTGTATTTTGTTGTTTAAAGCTTGTGTTTTCTTATTAATATTCTGTTTGGGTGATCTGTCCATTGGTGTAAGTGAGGTGTTAAAGTCCCCCACTATTATTGTGTTACTGTCTATTTCCTCTTTTATAGCTGTTAGCAGTTGCCTTATGTATTGAGGTACTCCTATGTTGGCTGCATATATATTTATAATTGTTATATCTTATTCCTGGATTGATCCCTTGATCATTATGTACTATCCTTCCTTGTCTCTTGTAAATTCTTTATTTTAAAATCTATTTTATCTGATATGAGTATAGCTACTCCAGCTTTCTTTTGATTTCCATTTGCATGAAATATCTTTTTCCTTCCCCTCACTTTCAGTCTGTATGTGTCCCTAGGTCTGAAGTGGGTCTCTTGTAGACAGCATATATATGGGTCTTGTTTTTGTATCCAGTCAGCAAGCCTGTGTCTTTTGGTTGGAGCATTTAATCCATTCACGTTTAAGGTAATTATCGATATGTTTGTTCCTGTGACCATTTTCTTAATCGTTTTGTGTTTGTTTTTGTAAGTCTTTTTCTTCTCTTTTGTTTCCTACTTAGAGAAGTTCCTTTAGCATTTGTTGTAGAGCTGGTTTGGTGGTGCTGAATTTTCTTAGCTTTTGCTTGTCTGTAAAGCTTTTGATTTCTCCATCAAATCTGAATGAGATCCTTACGGGGTAGAGTAATCTTGGTTGTAGGTTCTTCCCTTTCATCACTTTAATTATATCATGCCTCTCCCTTCTGGCTTGTAGAGTTTCTGCTGAGAAATCAGCTGTTAACCTTATGGGAGTTTCCGTGTATGTTATTTGTCGTTTTTCCCTTGCTGCTTTCAATAATTTTTCTTTGTCTTTAATTTTTGCCAATTTGATTACTATGTGTCTCGGTGTGTTTCTCCTTGGGTTTATCCTGTATGGGACTCTCTGCGCTTCCTGGACTTCGGTGGCTATTTCCTTTACCATGTTAGGGAAGTTTTCGACTATAATCTCTTCAAATATTTTCTCTGGTCCTTTCTCTCTCTCTTCTCCTTCTGGGACCCCTATAATGCGAATGTTGCGTTTAATGTTGTCCCAGAGGTCTCTTAGGCTTTCATTTCTTTTCATTCTTTTTTCTTCAGTCTGTTCCGCAGCAGTGAATTCCACCAGTCTGTCTTCCAGGTCACTTATCCATTCTTCTGCCTCAGTTATTCTGCTGTTGATTCCTTCTAGTGTAGTTTTCATTTCAGTTATTGTATTGTTCATCTCTGTTCGTTTGTTCTGGAATTCGTCGAGGTCTTTATTAAACATTTCTTGCGTCTTCTCGAACTTTGCCTCCATTCTTTTGCCGAGGTCCTGGATCATTGATCTTCACTATCATTTTTCTGAATTCTTTTTCTTGGAAGGTTGCCTGTCTCCACTTCATTTAGTTGTTTTTCTGGGGTTTTATCTTGTTCCTTCATCTGGTACGTAGCCCTCTGCCTTTTCATCTTGTCTATCTTTCTGTGAATGTGGTTTTTGTTCCACAGGCTGCAGGATTGTAGTTCTTCTTGCTTCTGCTGTCTGCCCTCTGGTGGATGAGGCTATCTAAGAGGCTTGATGGGAGGGACTGGTGGTGGGTAGAGCTGACTGTTGTTCTGTGGGCAGAGCTCAGTAAAACTTTAATCCACTTGACTGTTGATGGGTGGCGCTGGGTTCCCTCCCTGTTGGTTGTTTGGCCTGAAGCAACCCAACACTGGAGCCCTACCTGGGCTCTTTGCTGGGGCTAATGGCAGACTCTGGGAGGGCTCACCCAAGGAGTACTTCCCAGAACTTCTGCTACCAGTGTCCTTGTCCCTACGGTGAGCCACAGCCACCCCCCACCTCTGCAGGAGACCCTCCAACACTAGCACGTAGGTCTGGTTCAGTCTCCCCTGGAGTCACTGCTCCTTCCCCTGGGTCCAGATGCACACACTACTTTGTGTGTGCCCTCCAAGAGTGGGGTCTCTGTTTCCCCCAGTCCTGTCAAAGTCCTGCAACCAATTCCCACTAGGCTTCAAAGTCTGCTTCTCTAGGAATTCCTCCTCCCGTTCCAGACCCCCAGGTTGCGAAGCCTGACGTGGGGCTCAGAACCTTCACTCCAGTGGGTGGACTTCTGTGGTATAAGTATTCGCCAGTCTGTGAGTCACCCACCCACCAGTTATGG
>NC_041233.1:50272202-50321175 GCF_002837175.3 Physeter macrocephalus
TGGTGTGTTCCAGTGTCTTCCTGTCGATGATTGTCCAGCAGCTAGTTGTGATTCTGGTGTTCTCACAAGAGGGAGTGAGAGCGCGTCCTTCTACTCCACCATCTTGGTTCCTCCTCTGTGTATAGTTTTCACCAGATTTTCAAAGGGTCCCTAACCCAAAATAGATTAAGAACATTTGCCTTAATTTTGTAGTGAACTCAAAGTTGAATTTTCTAGGTTGGATATCATCTTACAATTCATTACTTGCATTAATGGTGAGCACATAGAACTTAAACTGTTTATCGAGCACAGCAGCAGTAATCTGTTCATTTGTCAAATTTTGCTGACTGAACAGTGATATATAATGTAACCAAAGAGTTGTTGCCGGTTAGAGCTTGCTCCCATATAGAGGATGATTTCAATTTGTTAGAAGCAAAATTCAGTGTTATTAATCATAATCAGACTTTCTCCAGCTTCCTAGTGATTGTGTGCCATTTAATTTCTCCAAACCATTGGAATAATAAATGCAATATTGTTGCTCCAGAATCTTGTCAAAATTTATCACCAGTTGAACATTTTTGATGAAGTCATAGTCTTTTAATGGTAGTACTTCTGTTATTTGACTTATAACTTTTTAAATAAGCTAACCCCAAAGAATTATATGCTATAATTTTGATTTTATTTTTGTTTTTAGAACTCTTCATCTTGGCTTATACCTATCCTTCCTGATATGCTTCGACACATTTTTCAGTTTTGTGTTTTAGAAAGCAGCCAGGAAATTTTGGACCTCATTCACAAGGTATATGATGAATATATCTGTACTCCTTTCCCAGTATCTTGGTAGATTTAAAAATTTTTTCATAACTCTGTACTGTTGTTGATCAGGGATTTTAAGAAATTAGAAATCATCCAAGAGATTTGAGTAGTCTGGAGATCTGCAAAATGAGACAAGGAAATAGGCTTCTTATGGAATATAGTAAAGTCCTGGTTAGCCCTGCTGCTTGTGTGACCTACCAAGCAAACGTTTTAAGCGCTTTCTTTATAGCCTCAATACAGAAAATAAAATGAAGGAAAGACTGCTTTTCTCCATCACTCATTTTGCTGTTTATCAGCATGCTTATTGATCCTGCAAAGTATCTTTGGGATTTATTGGTAATATATAGAATCTGATTGTCATAGTTTAGACTTGTACTTTTTTATTACTTAGCAAGATTGGTGATATGTGTTGGAACCTTTAAAGAATAGCCATTTGATGTATTTAATAATATTTATGGGAGGAAATGGCACTGTTGTACCTTTAAAACCTGTTAAGTTAGTCTTGAATCATTGGCCTCTAAGGTGGCTCATTGTTAACAGCCTTGGGTTAACATTGGTATTATTTCTACATGCTGGCCCTAGCCCATTTAATGCTAGGCATCAAAAAAGGTGCTTTATTGAGTAAGATCATGAATCAAGACTTACACTGTTCTTAATTTATACTAGGATATTACTACCTCTAAATTTAGCAGAGGTTATTTATCAGGAGCTATTACATATTGAAGCGGTGTTGAACATAGGACTGCATAGTGAGCTTTATGATAACATACAAAGGATTTCAGAGACTTACTGAGATTTTGATAACTGTTATTTTTATGGGTATCTTTTTTTTAAGTGATTTTCATAAAATACTGAGGAAAATACTTTGTATTCCTTTTTAAAAAATCTTTCTCATGTATTACTTTTGTTTAGTATATGAACCTACCTACCCAAAAACAGTATTTAAAAATAAGCCTCTATATTGAATTTTAAAATTAATCTCTGTGCTATTTCCTACTTTTTTTTTTTTTTTATTCAGTATCCCTAAAAATAAGTATTATGTTTTTTTAGGCCTTGCTAGAAAAATTTCACTTTCTTGTTCCCTTTTCATTTTGCAGGTTTGGATGGAATTGTTGAGCAAGGCTTCAGTTCAGTATGTAGTAGCAGCTGCTTGTCCATGGATGGGTGCTTGGCTTTGCTTAATGATGCAGCCTTCTCATTTACCTATTGATTTAAATATGTTGCTGGAAGTAAAAGCTAGAGCCAAGGTAAGTGTAGAGGGACATAATGTATTTGTATGTTCAACTCATAATTATTATTTTTTTTTCAACTCATAATTTATTAATACAGTAACCATGTAAGAAATCTGTATTGCTTTATTATAAGCATATCATTATTGTAACATAAGGAAAAATTATATCATTAGAACCTTGACAAAATGCATAGCAATTTTTATCCATTAAAATTTTGTGAAAAGAACTGTATTTTACTGGGATTATAACAAATGAGAGTGTTTTTTATGTTGTCTATTAAATTTTAATGGTTAATCTTTAATTATTGTTTCCTTCCCCTTTATTCCCTCTAGGAAAAAACAGGTGGTAAGGTGCGTCAAGGCCAAAGCCAGAGTAAAGAAGTACTTCAGGAGTACATTGCAGGTGCAGACACCATCATGGAAGACCCCGCCACCAGGGATTTTGTTGTTATGCGGGCTAGAATGATGGCAGCCAAGTAAGTATACATAAACTCAAAAGTCATTTAACCAAAAGATTCCTCTGATGTGTCTGTCAGTCTTTCCTCCATCGCACTAGTTACAGAGTAGGAAAAAAATTAAAGCATAAGAAAACGTTTTCAATTTTTTTGAAGTTATAAAATTAAGATTTATATATTTTTATGAAGATATGATAGGAGTTATGTCTTCCTTGGGAAAAGTTATAGCTTCAATAGGGGAAACTTCAAGCAATTCTATAGTAACTTCTTTTTTTCTCCCTCTTAGGTTGTTAGGAGCACTTTGTTGTTGTATTTGTGATCCAGGTGTAAATGTGGTAACCCAAGAAATTAAACCAGCTGAATCCCTTGGCCAGTTACTACTCTTCCATTTGAACTCCAAATCTGCCTTACAGAGAATTAGTGTAGCTTTGGTAATCTGTGAATGGGCTGCTTTACAGAAGGTAAGATTTTGCCCAAAAATAAATGAAGACAATTTAAACCAGTTTCCTTAGCTGTTAGGATTATTTTCATTATATTTTGCAAACAGAAAAGTGAAAATTTTCTCTGTATAAAGATCCAACATTTATAGAAAAGGATTCAAATTATATCGCAACATTGTTTCTCATTTGCCTTTAAGCCTAGACTTTTTTCTTAGAACCCCCAGTCTTGTACTTGAGAACTACAAAAGATAAGAGGCTTTGAGTGATAGAAATCCATTTTTATGAGTAGTAGCAAGGGCAGATTTTTGGTCACAGGAAGAATAAAATCTCCACATTTAAACCCAAATCTTTATGTTTCCAAATAAGCCATTCCCTTGCAGCCCCTTTAATTTTTAACTTCTAGTAATACGTATGATTTTGTGTAAGACTTGCTTCTGTAAATCAGAGAAACTTCCTGCTGGCTTTGTTTATTCCATTGTCTGGAATTCTGGAAATTTAACTGTCTGCACTTGCTGTGAGAGCTGCTTGTTACTGCCTCTTAGCAGTTTGTCAGAGCTGTGTCTAAAAGTAATTGAGCCATGCTCTATTGCAACTGAAACCCCAGCTTTGCCTCTGGAAAGAAGCAAGGCTCATCTGTTTTTAGGCAGGACTCGGTGTGCTGGAGAGGCAGTGATGCTGTGTTTTTGTGCCTCTCAGACTCAGCAGCAAGTGTTGACAGTTCGGTTTCTGGACCCTCACAGAGCTTCTCTGGACTTACTCTGTGAAGCCCAGGCTGATCACCCAGATCCCACAGAACCCCTCATGGCTCACCACTGAGGTCATTCCCCCTCTGGTTGGGGCAGGCAACAACCAGAGAGAGTGGGAAGGGTTAGTTAAATTTGGGGGCAGGTAAGTAGCTTTTAAATTATATATCCATTTCTACAGTATGGCATGTGAAGCTATGGGTTCAACTGTTAAGAAATCTAATGAGTTTTTAAATAACATTTTCAGTGCATGCTAAGTGTTCTTTTCTGACTGATTTCTTTTTACAGTTGTATATTTTAAAATCTGTGCTATATAATATATATGTAAACTTGGAATAAATTCAGAATAAAGAGTAATTAAGTGGAAAATGTAATGGAATTGTAATAGTTCCATGTGCATGTGCTATAGTCATTCATATTAAAATTTTAGAGTAGTTTGGGTGTGATACCTTTTCTCTGTGCAACTAATAAATATGTTCTGGGAGATAACAGAATATAGATTCAGAATCAATAGAAATTTAGACTTGGTAGTTTGCAAGCGAAGATTTATGCATTTCTAGAATTGTGTTTACATATTTGCCCTGAATATTTGTTGTCTGTTGTATTTTAGGAGTGTAGAGCTGTTACCCTAGCTGTGCAGCCACGTTTACTTGATATCCTTTCAGAACATTTATATTATGATGAAATTGCCGTTCCATTCACACGAATGCAGAATGAGTGTAAACAGCTTATTTCATCATTAGCTGATGCACATATTGAAGTTGGTAGTAGAGTAAACAACAATGTTTTTACAATTGATCAAGCGAATGACCTGGTGAGTAAAGAAGTAACTTTCTTAATTTTAGAGCATGAAATAAGGATAAGAACTTTGTCATGTCATGTTTACCACAAAAACACTAATTTGTTGAATCTATTTATGGCTTGGTAGCCTGTCATCACTACCCTTTAGAAAGGTTATTTCATTGTGTTGACTTTTCTTGAAATAAGAGAATGGGGAAGGGATTTTTTTTTTCTTTTATCTCAGCTTTGACAAACCAATATACCTTTATCAGAAAAAACTGTTACATTTTTGTCACTTCTCAGTTTTGCTTAAGACTGGCAGAGCATAGAAAAAATTGATTCTGTAAGTTCCTGAGTACTTCTCCTCCCCCTTGCCAGCTTACAGTGAAAATATTCAAACATAAGAGAATTACACAATGAAGTCTCATATACCTACCAACTAGATTACACAGTTAACATTTTACTAAATTTGCTTTATCACATATATATGCAACTCTCTACCCCTCTATTCAACCATTAATCCTTCTTAATTTTTGATGCATTTTTAAGTAAGTTACAGACAGATATCAGTACGCTTAAACTAAAATTCAGTTTTTATGGTTTTTTCTCTTTTTTTGTGTCATTAACTAAAATTCAGTTTTTATGGTTTTTTGTTCTTGAGGTAAAACTTATGTACTATGAATTGTACAAATCTTCAATGGAACATATGATAAATTTTAGCAGAAGCATATACCTATGAAACCCAAACCTCTATCAAGATACAGACAGTGCCATAACACTTCCCAGTCAATCCCCTGCCCTCAAATAACCATTGTTCTGGTTTTTCCTTCACCATAGATTACTTTTGCCTGTTCTAGAATTTCATATACATGGAATCATACACTCTGTGCTGTTTGGTGTAAGGATCTTTTTCAGCATGATGTTTTGTAAAATAATACATGTTGTTATATGTATCACTAATTCATTCTCTTCTATTGCTGAGTTTTATTTCATTGTATAAATATACCACAATTAGTGTAAGCCCTTCTCTGCGTGATGAACATTTGGGCTACTCCAAGTTTTCAGCTGTTATGAACAGAGCTGCTATAAACATTTTTGCACAAGTTTTTTAAAGACATATTTTCATTTCTCTTGGGTAAATACATAGGAGTGGAACTGCTGGGTCATAGGGTGAGGTGTTTATTTAGTTTTATAAAAAATTGCGGGGCTTCCCTGGTGGCGCAGTGGTTGCGCGTCCGCCTGCCGATGCAGGGGAACCGGGTTCGCGCCCCGGTCTGGGAGGATCCCACATGCCGCG
The DNA here is from genome assembly GCF_002837175.3 of Physeter macrocephalus. Lineage (NCBI taxonomy): Eukaryota > Metazoa > Chordata > Mammalia > Artiodactyla > Physeteridae > Physeter > Physeter macrocephalus. The sequence goes on from NC_041233.1 coordinate 50,277,944, forward strand.
GAGCGTCTGGGCCCGTGAGCCATGGCCGCTGGGCCTGCGCGTCCGGAGCCTGTGCTCCGCGACGGGAGAGGCCACAACAGAGGGAGGCCCGCATACCACAAAAAAAAAAAAAAAAAAAAAAAAAAAAAAAAAATTGCACTTTTCCCAAAGTGGCTGTATCATTTTACCTTCTAATCAGCAATATATGAGAGTTCTGGTGCTCTGCATCATCACCAACATTTGATGATGGTCACTCCTTGTAATTTTTGCCTTTCTGGTGGTTGTGTGATAGTGTCATTGTGGTTTTAACTTGTGTTTCCTTGATGACTAATATGTTTAACACTTTGTTATGTCTTATTGGCCATTTGTTGATCTTCCTTTCTGAAATGTCTATTCAAATCTGTTGTCTGTTTTTAATTAGGTTGTCTTTTTATTATTGAGTTGTAGGAGTTCTTTATATATCCTGGATACCAATCCTTTGTCAGATAGATGCTTTCCGAATATTTTCTCCCACTGTGTGGCTTGCATTTTCATATTCTTAATGGTGTCTTTGGATGAGCAGATATTTTTAAGTTTGATGAAATCTAGTTTATCAGTTGTTTTCTTTTATGGTTATTGTGTTCTGTGACCTAAGGTACCTTTTCTTATCTCCAAGTGGTGAAGTTATTCACACACATTTTCTTCTAAAGCATTGTAGTTTTAGTTTTTGTTTAATCATCCATATTTATCCATAAATATGGATATGTGTGTCTGTATATGGGCTCTATTTGTTCAATCTCTTTGTCTGTTATGCTAGCACCAGTGTCTTGATTACTGTATCTTTGTACTTAGTAAGTCTTTGAGGTTAGGTGGTGTAAATGAGTTCTTCCTTTTATGAGTTAAAGAATCAGAAACTCAGCTGCTTCACTTGTGTTGATTCCTGTGAAAGAGCGTGCTTCATTTCTTATCCCCCTTTCTTATTGAAAAAATAATACAGTTGAAATTTTTTTTGTTCTCACCTGTGAAAAAAAGCTAAAATTGCTTCAATTTTTTTTCTGATTGTTGTTTTTCTATAATTTCTCCTTTTTGCCTCCCCTCCCCCATATTTTGCCTTCCTGGAATAAAATCTCAAATTTTCTTTAAGGTCTGGCTTCCCTTCTTATTGTTTCTGACATTTCTTTTTAAAGCTATTACATGGACTCTTAAAGCTTTTCTTATTCAAACCTCTCACTCCCCAGTGAAACTCCTATTCTGTTTCATCAGCTTCCTTAGTCCAGTAGTTTTTGTTTTTTTTTTTTTTTGCAGTACGTGGGCCTCTCACTGTTGTGGCCTCTCCCGTTGCGGAGCACAGGCTCCGGACGCGCAGGCTCAGCGGCCATGGCTCACGGGCCCAGCTGCTCCGTGGCATGTGGGATCTTCCCAGACCGGGGCACAAACCCGTATCCCCTGCATCGGCAGGCGGACTCTCAACCACTGCGCCACCAGGGAAGCCCAGTCCAGTAGTTTTGACCTGGGATATCAGAGTCTCTAGAAGAGCATATTTGAGGGAAGAGCAATTTTAAAAGATTAGTCTAGGCCTTGGCTAAGAGCCACTGCTCTTTGTAACTTTCTTTGCATCACTATTTTATTCTTACCTGCAAAATGTAGGCATTTCCTGAAGGTCTTCCTTTGTCTGTCACCATTCTCACAATTTAGTTCTTATCCATGTACTGTGCTATCTTCTCTTTATCTTTTATGTTCTTCAATTAGGCATTTTTGCTTGGATATCTCACTATCATTTCAAACTTAACACAACCAAAATTGGGATTTATTAACAGAAAATAGCCCTTTTTATCCACAGTCTCAAATCTTGTTAACATTTCCTTTCAGAGAGTTTCATATGTTTATCCTTTCTCTGTTTCCATCACCACAACCCAGTCAAAGGCCTTAGTACTTTATGACTAGGTCCTGACTCATTTCTAAGGCTCCAGGCAGTCTCTGGTTCATTCCATCCTGCATGCTGTGCCACACTAATAAAATTCTTAGTGCCACTCTGAACACATCCCTCCCCTACTTAAAAACATTATTTTCTTTTTCCTTGATTTTAGTTTTTTTCTTACTTTCAACACCTTCTCCAAATTCCCCATCTCTTTTCTCCTCATTATTTCTCAAACTTCCTCCACTTAAGCCTAGTTAGTTTTTCTCTTGCAGAAGTACACCACCCTCACCCACTTTCTTTGCTTCACTCATTCTCACTTTGGTGTCTGAGCTCCTCTTTCCTTTGCCAGAAATTCCCTACCCTCCAGCCTCTATGCTCATCCCAAGTTCATCTCTTGACATTCCTTCATCGCCCTGTGCTCAGGCCGTGGTAAGCTGTTGTCAGTTCCTTGGACAGTGCCACACTTTGCACTCCCTACCTCACTCTGTTTGTCAAGATGTCCCCATAACTCCAGACTTATCCATTGTTTAAAAACCTAGCATAAGTGTTAACCACCTCTGGCAAGCCTTCACTACTTTTGTCTCCTCTAAGAAGAGTTAAGCTACCCTTGTGCTACCACAGCAATTTGCACTTACCTCAGTTTCATGTTATATTGTCTTGTTTACTTATGTATCTGTCTCCCACATTAGTCTCAACGTTTTTTGAGTGTATGAAGACATTGGTTTTACTCATCTTTCAGTATTACTCATTAAATATTTGTTGAGTGAATGAATTTGGGGTAATTGGAAAGCTTTTCCTAAGCTGCCTAGAATCATTGAAAATTGACAGAAGCATAGTGTATTTAGGACAATATTTTTACACTTTTAGTAGTGAAACCTGTTTCAAATAATCTTATGCAAAGCTTGAACACATAAAACAGACAAAGCAAAGTGGAGAGTATAAGCTAGAAGTAGTATGTGATCATGTTCCTTTGTAGAGAACAGATCAAGATGAAGCAGATACAGCTCAATTTAAAGTCTTTGGTATTTTATAATGATAAAAGAAGATCTTATTTGTGTGCCTATTTTGCTTTTTATAATAGAGGTTGGCATTATCAGTTTTGTCCATAAGGGAATTGATTATTTCTAAGTCTGAAAAACTGGGCTCTCCATTAAAAAAAAAAGTTAGGTTCTTTAATGTTACAGGCTTTTCTGACCAACATTGATCAGATTGGATCTGTTTATGGAGCCTCTTTATGATTGCAGTTACCTATCAAACAAGAAGACTATTTTTGTTATGTAATCCATTACACAGTCTTTAACTGGTAATTTAAAAAATGTGTGCACAGAAACTTGTACATAAATGTTCATAGCAACATTATTCGTAATAGCTAAAAGTTGGAACCAACCCATCCATTCATCAACTAATGAATGGAAAAATGCAATTGATATATCCATATAGTGTAATATTATTTGGCAAAAAAAGGAATGAAGTAATTATATATGCTACAATATCAGTGAACCTTGAAAGAATTATGCTAAATGAAAGAATCTAGTCACAAAAGATTACACATTATATTAGTCCATTTATATGAAATGTCCAGAATAGGCAAATTTATAAAGATAGAAAGTAGATAAGTGGTTACATGGGGCTGGGAGGAAATGAGGAATGATTGCTAATCGGTATTGAATTTTATTTTGGGGGTGATGAAAATGTTCTAAAATTGTGGTGATGGTTGTACAACTCTGAATATAATAAAAACCATTGAATTGTACACTTTAAATGAGTGTATTATATGTGAATTATATCTCATAAAGTTGTTTTAAGAAGATGTATTGAACAATCTTTTAATGGGGCTTGTAAAGTAGTCTGATGCCACAGTCTTACAGCTTTAAGCACCTCTTGGTAATTAAATAATTAATGACTATTGTACCATCCTCTCTTAACTGTTGGTTTATATTTGCTTACAGCGTTCTCATTTCACCAAAGTACTATATGGGTATTGTGTGTGATTTTTCACTCAAACTTATTAGATATAATAAGTCTCTCAAGAAACTGTCTTTCTTAAACAATATAATACTAATGTTAAATTAAGTCAGACTAAAATAAAGTTTACTTGGAAGGTTTTAGACATTTATTAGTTTACTGAATACTAAAATAGTACTAGGTATCATGGAACTTAAAATTGAAACAGAAAGTTTGTTGTCTGCCCTTTAGGAGTTTACAGGCTATTTGGGGTTGATGTCCTTAATGATTTTTGATTTCTCTTTTTTAATAGGTCACTGCTGTTTTTAATGAAGTCACATCAACTTTCCATTTAAATCCTCAAGTGTTACAGCAGTTAGATAGTAAACGACAGCAGGTCCAAATGACAGTTACAGAGACCAACCAGGAGTGGCAAGTGTTGCAGTTGAGAGTGCATACTTTTGCTGCATGTGCAGTTGTAAGCTTGCAGCAACTTCCGGAGAAATTAAATCCTATTATAAAACCATTAATGGAGACAATTAAAAAAGAAGAGAATACTCTAGTGCAGAACTATGCGGCTCAGTGCATAGCCAAACTACTTCATCAGTGCACAACAAGGACGCCCTGTCCCAATTCAAAAATTATTAAAAATCTCTGTAGCTCACTTTGTGTGGACCCATATCTAACTCCTTCTGTCACGTGTCCAGTACCAACACAAAGTGGCCAGGAAAATTCTAAAGGTATATATCTAAAGCTTTAATTGGGGTAGAGAAAGAATTAACCATTTAAATTTGTTTATTAAATTTGTTTATACTTACAGGTATAATTTAAGCACATATCCGGTTTATGTTGGAGCTTTTTCCCATTTTGAGAGAATTTGCACATATTGCTAATAAAATCACAACCCTCTTAACTGAAATAAGTTTTTCATAAAAGACCTGATATATAAAATGACTGAATTCTATGAGACAGGTGTTAACCCTTAACTTCTCTTTCAAGACCATAATTATAGGGTTTACTGTTAACAGAGCTAGAAAACTTAATTATATCCAGTGGTGAATAAAAGTTCTTCCTGTAAAATTCTGGTTTCTCTAATTTAGTACATGTCTTATGAGATAAGTGGGCTCTGTTACCTTTAGCAAATAATGCTTAAACAGCTTTTCTATTTTCATTCAGAAAATTTATATGGAAAGTAACTGCTCTTTGTAGGCTAATCTCAAGGACCAATGTTTCTTCACATACCTTAGTCCTAAATTCCCCCCGTCCCTGTCCCTGAGAGCTATGTGAGGCAGCAATATTTTGCAGTGGTTGGTGTTTCTGAATTCATGGTAACTATGGACTTTTTTTTTTTTTAAAGAAAACTTACTTGCATTGTTTTTTAATGTTTCTTTTTATGCTTGGAAACATTCATTTTTAAAGAATTAATGTACTTTTAACTGAAGGTACATTCATTCTTGCATGTGATATTTCTTGTTGTTAACATGATGCTGCAAATTTGGCTGTATTAAGTATGGTCCTATGCAAATATTAAAACATTCAATGTTATAAATTATTGATTTTTGTTACCATTTCATTGTCTAAAGAAAATATCATTGGCCTATAAAAATTGAGGCTTAAAAGACAATTTTAAAATGTGTTGTACCTCTTTTGGAGCAGGAAACATTTGGTCACCTGTATTATGCTTTAAAAGTTACTTAACTTTTTTCCTTAATAGGATCCAACTCCGAAAAAGATGGAATGCATCATACTGTCACCAAGCACAGGGGTATAATTACACTCTATAGGCATCAAAAAGCTGCTTTTGCTATCACAAGTAGGCGAGGTCCTACCCCCAAAGCAGTAAAAGCTCAAATAGCAGATCTTCCTGCAGGAGGTAGTGGAAATATCCTTGTTGAACTTGATGAGGTAAATAGTTTTTTTCTTTGAATTTAAAACAAATATCTTACAGATTGAGAGCTAAATTGTCATATCAGCTTCTAGAATTGTATTTTAATATTTTTAAGTGAAAGAACTGGGACTAATAACTTTTTGGAGTACTGTAGCAACAGGGTCCAGAAAAACTGAAAACATCTTCAAATTTCTCATGCCTCTTATTGTTTTTACCAGCTTAACTTGATGATTATCTTCCTAGGCAAGAAACCTTCTCAGTAGTGGGTACATAAGTCATTCATGAATATAAACTAATTCACTTCTATAACAGTGACTACAGAGATGTTAAGTAATAGTGAAAGCTAACTTTTCTCAGTCCTATCAATGTCAGGAATTGCTGTTGATATTCAGAGGATAAGTTTATACATGTCAAAGTTTTACCTATCTGACTTTTAGTCAACTTGGAATTTATTAACTATGTGATGTGAGGTAGGGATCTAAATGTATTTGCCCACATGAACAGCCAGTTTATCCCACCGTTGAATCTTTTCCTCCCTGGTTTGTAATGGCACCTCTGTTTTATGTCATGCTTCGTATATATAAGGATCTCTTTGGGCTTTCTATTCTGTTTCATTGGTCTACTTATTCTACAGTACAGTCTTCTTTAAAGATGATTTTAAAAAGTGTTTGGTTTTGGAAAATCTTACAGTCACATTATTAACAATGGAATGAATGCTCTAGGTAGCTCTTTTGGTTGCAAGACATAGGAACTTAACCTGAGTTCAGCAATAAACTATCAATGCTAAAAGACATGTGTTTAATATATTTCTATAAAGTATAGGCCTATTTTAAGTTTCTTTTTTTAAACCAAAATCTTAGCTTATTGTCTGTATTTCTTTTAAAATGTTCTGTGAATGGAGGTTTTTTCACTAACTATATTCTTCCCATAATTTTAATCAAAAATTTACTGTGGTTTTAATATTTATACTTCCATGGTTTACACAGTTCCTTCACTTAAACATATATATGTATCTTTCTAGGGGGACAGTTTCTTTTGTATTCAATTATTATAAAATTAACTGCTAAGTAAGAGGTTATTAATCTTGTGGTTAAATTAAATAGATGCTCATATTCTATCCCTTAAGCAAATATAAATAAAGGCCCATCATTTTATCTCCTTTTCCTCTCTCTACCTGTTTCTTTGGGGTGGAGAGAAGAAGAAAAAAACATGTTACTTAGAACTGTCTCTGAAAACAGCACATATTCGTCTGTTCCTTGTCTCCAACCCCCCAAGAGTATTTTACTTTGGATGTGAAAATCTAGTTTGGGATTTTATGCCCAAGTAAGTTTAATTATTGAGAAATGTTTATAGTTATGGTAAATATGTTCAGTAATTGCTTAATTAGTTAATGGTAACACTGTGAATTCTTAGGTAGTGACTTTTAAATTATCTTAATAACATTTCAAATGCATTATACTTTTTTCTCAAATTTTGTTTTCAACTAACATTTAATTTTAGGCCCAGAAGCCTTACCTGGTACAACGGAGAGGAGCTGAATTTGCCTTGACAACTATAGTGAAGCATTTTGGTGGTGAAATGGCAGTGAAGTTGCCACATCTCTGGGATGCTATGGTTGGTCCATTGAGGAATACAATCGACATAAATAATTTTGGTGTGTACCTATTTTTCCGAGTTGCATTTTAAACACATTTCAGTATATATCCATTACATATGTCCTTATAAAATAACAATGCCTATACCTGTTTATCCCAGGCCAGCTGGTAAGTTTTTAAATGGAAGGTTGGTAAAAACATTTATTTTCATGTCAGTTTGCATACTTTTTGCTTTTTACTTTTTCTATTAACATATTTAGAAACAGATATTTGAAATGGATCATTATGTTAAACATCTTTAGTTGCTTTAGGTGTAGTACCTCAGCAGTTAAATTAAGGGCATGGTATTTCATTTTACATTATAAAGCAAAATAGACTCTCCCACAGTACCTGGGGGAGTGCTAAAACTTTTTATGGGCTCTAGATTTTAAAGAATTATTTGCAAGGTAATATGCACTTAAATCAATATGTTTTAATAGATGGAAAGTCCCTCCTGGAAAAGGGAGATGGCCCTGCCCAAGAACTGGTGAATTCTCTGCAAGTTTTTGAAACAGCAGCAGTGTCAATGGATTCTGAGCTTCATCCCTTGGTAACTAACTAATGCAAGTGTAGTTTTTTCCTAGTAAAACAAGTAGTCTTAAGGCTTGAATGAAAAGTGCAACTTTGATGTCATCCCTTATAATTGCATTTTCTTTTATATGCTATAACTAGATTCCTTCTTTCCTGACAACTCAGCTCTTATGGGCTTTGAGGCAGAGCTGGGTGCATGAATGATAGAAAACCCACTCTGGGAGCTTAGAATACAGGGCAGTAGGGACAGGGCTCTGATGACACAGAAGCCAGGTGTAAACAGGAAAGAAAGCTGCATCCCTATTCATCTATACCATCTTAATATAGTCTAGGAAAGGAAGAGTACAGGTAATAAAGCCTGTTTCCAAGATAAATGTAATGGTAGAAGGAAGTTACCTCTGAGAGATGAAACTAGTCAATGGCAAAGATAGAACCTGGGTTTATTTTTTGACTGTTAAAATATCTCTTACCAAAAAATTGGAACAGAGGGAGGAGGAACATAGACTAGAGAATTAATTGTCTAGTTTTTCCATTGAAGAAAGTATTACTTTTTCCATATAACTGCAATAGGAAGCTCTCTGCAGTTTATAACATTGTGAAGGGTGCTATCTCCAATTCTCTATTCACATCTAATATAAGAGGGAGAATCTAGGAGAGAGTAGAGAAGAGTGAAATTTTTCTGTTTATATAGTAATAAAGCATATTCTTTTACTTGTTAAATTTTACGGATTTATCATTAGTAAAGAAGGGCAGAATCCTGTATATGCTTACCCTCCGTGATCAACAGCATGAATTCAGCTGAGCTGTAAGGCTAGTCTGTTGAGCAAGTACCTGGATCTCATGAGCATTAATCCTGGCTTCCATGCAGCAGACATTTAATAATGGGATATGTTGTGCTCTTGTGATCGTATTGCCTTTGGTAAGCCAGGAAGTTAAAGTGGAAAATACCTACCAAACTATAGTGCCTAGAACAAAATCGGGATCACTCAACCCAGTGAATAAAAAAGTATGTACCTAAAACTAAGCCATATTGAGAGGGGGCTGATGATGTGTGTTGTCATTTTCCCAACCTCAGTAGGAGATTTTTGCAAGTGCCTTTGATGCGTTCCCTACTAATTTTGGAAAGAATTGAGTGTTCCCTGTTGCCTAAGAGGATATTGAACAGAGGAGAAGTTCTGCACCTTTCTATTCTCTTTAAAAGCATTGTAATAACAATTTAGATTTAAATTTTTATTGAGGATGTTTTGACAGTAATGTTTTGAGGTAATTGGAGATATTCTCGGATTTAGAGTTACTTAGAATATTGAGAACCTCTGAGTATGGGCTGTTATAGTTATATTTTAAACAGTAGATTCCCTAATGAGTGTTCTGATTATCTTAAACTTTTTGTTTTTAGTTGGTACAGCATTTGCCTCATCTTTATATGTGCCTTCAGTACCCCAGCACTGCAGTGAGGCACATGGCTGCTCGTTGTATAGGCGTCATGAGCAAAATAGGTACCATGGAAACAATGAATATTTTTTTGGAGAAGGTTCTTCCATGGCTGGGAGCAATTGATGACAATATCAAACAAGAGGGTGCAATTGAAGCACTTGCCTGTATCCTTTTTTATTTTGACAAACTATTCAGAAATTATATTCATTTTATTTAAGGATGACTAAAATAAAATTTATTCAAATATGCACAGGGAATTCCCTGGAGGTCCAGTGGTTAGGACTCCATGCTTTCACTGCTGAGGGCGTGGGTTCGATCCCTGGTCAGGGAACTAAGATCCTGCAAGCTGTGCAGTGCAGCAAAAACAAAACAAAACAGAACAAAAACAAATATGCACATAACCTGCCTTGTTCCAAAAAGAAACCTACTTTTTTAGATTTATTTTGAAGTGTATTTTTATTACATTATAATATATTATAAATATATTTACATTTGATTATGAAAATATTCACACAGAAAGTCTGAAGAATTACTATTAATTTTAAGAGATCTTTTTACAGGCAAAAATTTTATGTACCTCATGAACTATTTATCTAGTAACTAATCTGTTTATTTGGTTTATATCAATTTTTAAAAATATTAATCAGATATATAGGTAGTTCTTATATTATGTTTGCTTTGTTCATTACTTGGGTAGAAAATGACTAAGTATACTAAATAACTAGAAATATACAGCAAGCTTTTACCAAGGGTATGGCATCCACTGACATTCTTTTCTCGAAATAACCTGAAAGATATTTCGGTATAAGAGCAAGAAAGATGGGTGGAGATCAAATCAGTTAGAAACTCTGGCTCAGAAATGCTGAAGATTACAGGAAGACTGAACTCACGGGCCTGCTATGTCCAGTTTAAGATTGTTAAGATATTGGTGGGAAATTTGGAATTAATCTTTGACGCTGAGTTGTGTTCCCTTGCTTGCGATGTAACTCAATTTGGGTACGGGAATTCTAGAAACTTGTAGGAATTTCTTTGTGGAAAAAAGTCTTATTAATAAAGTTACCTCCAGCCTTCCTCAGATGAAAAACATCATTTTATCTTCTTAATCATGAGAAAGTTACATAATGTTTACAGAGGAGTAACATTGTACAAATGCTGTTATAGTTGAAAAATAGACCTTGAGGGACAGTCAGTTCTTCATAATACAGGTGAGAAAATGAGGAACTGTTTTAGAAGTCATAGTCTTAGTTTGTGAAAACATCTACCTTGGAACCAGTTGGAAATTTCCTTAATAACTTACTCAGGTGTAATGGAACAACTGGATGTTGGTATTGTTCCATATATTGTCCTTTTAGTCGTGCCTGTGTTGGGAAGAATGAGTGATCAGACGGACAGTGTAAGATTCATGGCTACACAGTGCTTTGCAACACTAATTAGACTCATGCCACTTGAGGTAAGTTGAAGATACTTGGTTTATGGACTTAATGTTTTCAGTAACTTCATAGTAATTGTAACCCTTTTTAAAGAACATGTCAGGTTTAAAAAAAGATTTGAATATGTTTATAAGTGTTAAGAATTTTATGCTTTAATGGATAATTTTTTTTTTAACACAGTGTTTTAAATAAAACTATGGTTCTGGGACTTCCCTGGCTGTCTAGTGGTTAAGACCTCACTGCAGGGGGCCTGGGGTTTAATCGGGGAACTAGGATCCCACATGCTGCACGACACGGCCAAAAATTTAAAAAACAAACAAAAACTATGGTTCCTAAAAGAATGATAATTCATTGATGCTATTCTAGAAATAGAATTGTTCCTAAGTATCCCTGGTAACATCTATGTAAAGATTCTGTTCTGAAGTTTACGTGAAAGGTAAATTTGAAAGATGGTAATTGAAAGTGTAAAAAGCAAATGTCTCTGTTGGATTATGGAGAAAGCAGACTAGAAGGCTGAAGTTGGAGAATTTTGGAGTATATTCATGCTACAGAAATAATATATGTGGCCAGTGCGGGAAATAGAAGTGGCTTGAAGCAAGGGAAAAGCCAGGACCCTGCCACTTAGCCACTTAACTATATTTTTATGGGATTTTTGTAATTCAGGAAGTAAGTATATATGCAGTTCATCTGTGTTGTAGTATGTCAGTAGCTCCTTTTGGATGTATTATCCTTTTGGGTGTGTTTAGAGTATTATTGGCCAAATAATACTCTATTTTATGGAGACACCACATTTTGTTTATCCATTCACCAGTTGATGGACATTTGGCTTATTACCAGCTTTGGCTATTATGAGTAATGCTGCTGTGAACATGCACTTTATGCACTTATAAAGTCTTTGTGTGGATGTATGCTTTTATTTCTTTTCTTTATTTATTTTTGGCTGCATAATACTCTATTTTATGGAGACACCACATTTTGTTTATCCATTCACCAGTTGATGGACATTTGGCTTATTACCAGCTTTGGCTATTATGAGTAATGCTGCTGTGAACATGCACTTTATGCACTTATAAAGTCTTTGTGTGGATGTATGCTTTTATTTCTTTTCTTTCTTTATTTATTTTTGGCTGCGTTGGGTCTTTGTTGCTGCGCGCAGGCTTTCTTTAGTTGTGGCAAGTGAGGGGCTACTCTTCGTTGCGGTGCATGGGCTTCTCATTGCAGTGGCTTCTCTTGTTGCAGAGGACAGGCTGTAGGCACACAGGCTTCAGTAATTGTGGCACGCAGGCTCAGTAGTTGTGGTACACGGGCTTAGTTGCTCTGCAGCATGTGGGATCTCCCTGGTCCAGGGCTCGAACCTGTGTCCCCTGCATTGACAGGTGTATTCTTAACCACTGCGTCACCAGGGAAGCCCCACAACATGGATTCTTAACCACTGGACTGCCAGGGAAGTCCCTGCTTTTATTTCTTTTGAGCAGATATTTAGGAATGGAATTACTGGGTCATATCATGTTTAACTTTTTAAGAAACTGCCAAACTATTTTCCCAGAGTAACTCTACCATTTTATATTTCTACCAGCAAAGTATGAGCATAAGTTGGATGATAACCTCTCTGAAAAAAAAAAAAAAAATTGGCTATATCTGGTAAAGTTGAAGATTCCCATCCCAATGACCCATCAAATATATGCTAGGTATATATCCTAGAGAAATTCATAATACATCCAAGACACACCTTCAAGAATATTATTTGTACCATTATTTATAGTAGTCTAAAACCACTCAAATATTATCTGTAGAGTAGATATGTTAACTGTGGATTATTATACTGCAATAAGAATGAACAAAGTACAGATACATACAATTAGTGAATCCTTAACGTAAGATTCTATTTTTATGAAGTTCAAAATAGGCAAAAAGTACATGGGATGCATACTTAGGTGATAAAGGTATAAAGAAAGGTAAAAAAGAAATTGCCATGAAAGTCAGTAAAATGATTACCTCTTGAGGAAAGGAGAGTGGGTAATCACTGGGAGGGAGCTTACGGGATCTTGTAGGATGATGGCAGGGCTGTTTTTCTTCATCTGGCAGTAGTTAGAGAGGTGTTTGTTTTATAATTTATTAATCTGTACATTTGTTTATATATTTCTCTGCATGAATATTTTTTCCACAATAAAATATGTTAAAATAACCACTGTGACTAAAAAACTACTAGACTACTGTATCAAAAGACCCAAATGACATTTCCTGAATTGTTTCCATCCTCTGCTTCCTAGGTTTTATTCATATCCTTTAACTTTTGGGCCTTGCATCATCTTATCTGTAAACTAAGTTGATTATGCTTCGTCCCCTTGGTCTTTTTTGGCATTAAAATCAATGAGTGATGAGAAACCATCATGTGTTCTTTGAGCAAAGGAGTAGATGATGAAAGCAGTGTTTTAGGAAAATCAGTTTAATAGCTGTTTGAATGTGGATTAGAATGTAAGTGCCCCCAAACAGAGCCCAGATTCACTGTCAGGTGATAAAGAGTCTAAACTACTTTTTTTTAAAGGAGAATAACAGTACTTGATAACAAATTGGCAAAGAAAAGAGATTCTGAACTTTAGAGATTGAGAAAAGATTGGTAAGATTCCCTTTGATAGATGTGAAAATTACAAGGATGTGATGCATATTTTGCTTCCAGCCATGATAAAACAGATTTATCCTCCTACCTTAACTTAGAAAACCAGACAAAATGAATCAAACGATGGATTTCAGACACTGAACAACAAGGGAACAAATGAAATGCCCTAGCTTACTGCCTGGAGTGAGTTTCCAGACCATAGGACAGGGAAGTGAAACGTAAACAGAGGCTAGCAGAGTCAGAGTGCAGGGAGGACAAGATGGGTAGAATTTGCAAGGCCGAGTACCTAAGAGGAAGTAGCTGCACAGAGAGGAAGCTCCAGAGGTCCACACAAAGGCTGAGTATTCATTCTTCTGGGCATATGTATGAGAATATATGTTTGAGACTGGGGGGAACAATCAGAAAGGAGTAGGTGGAACAATTCCCAGAGCTCACACAGGGTCAGGAATAGGTATTTCCCCCAAGCCAAGTCAGAAGACCTACCATATAGGGCACTGAGTACAGTCCTTAGAAGTATATTGCCTGAGTAGCAGGGCCTAATTAACCCTTGACAGAAGACTGATTTGAACCCACCTTAATAAAGCTTAAAAGCAAGCCTGAAAAGGATCAAATTGGTTTCAAGTAATTTAACTATATCCCAAAAAGAAAAAACTGTTCAACCCCCAAAAGTTCAGCACCCAACAGCGTAAAACTTAGGATGTTTAGCAGCCATCAGAAAATTAACCAGAGGGAATTCCTTGGTGGCCTAGTGGTTAGGATTCCAGGCTTTCACTGCCATGGCCAGGTTTCAGTCCCTGCTCAGGGGACTAAGATCCTGCCCCCCACCCCCCAAAAAAAAAAAAGTTAACCAGGAGAAAAGTCAGTCAGTAGAAGCAGACCCTGAAATGACCCAGATAATAGAATTATTATATATAATAATATATAAACAGTATATAAGGACATTAAAATATGCTCCATATGTTCAAGAAGGTAGAGGGAAAGCATGAGTGTAATGAGGAGCAAAATGGAAGACATAAGAACAACCCAAATTGAACTTCTTGAGTCAAAATATATAATTACAAATAAAAACACACTGGATAGGATTAATAGCAGATTAGATGCTGTGAGTTTGAAGATACAGCAATAGAAACAAGAATGTCATGCAAGTTAATTCCTGTTCCACTTTGTCTTGATTTGCTCTGTCCCATCTTCATAGGAAGAATCATGTACTTTTCAGTCAAGGATTCAGGGAATATAAACCAGTGGTTTTGACGGAAGCTTTAATTCCTTGCACTACTAGTAACTCTTGCTGCTTTTATAGGAATTGGGGTGAGGAAGATACTCAAAGGAAGGGTTCCTGGCACTAAACAATATTTATGAATCCTAATCGTTGTTAGGAAATGTCCCTATTGTATGGCCTTATATCTGGTTGTCATTTATAAAAAGGTCCATGAGGATAAATGTTTGAAGATTTGTTACTTCCTTATAAAGCACTGTGCGGAAAGGCTTCATTTTGATGGTTGTCATTATGGTATTAGATGTGTTAAAATGTTAGTTTCTATCTTACTTGACAAAGTTGTTAATTCTAAAACCTTTTGAGGGAATTCCCTGATGGTGCAGTGGTTAGAACTCTACGCTTCCACTGCAGGGGGCACAGGTTTGATCCCTGGTTGGGGAACTAAGATCCCTCGAGCCCTGAAGCACAGCAAAAACAAAAAAAAACTTCTGAAAATATAACATGCAGTCATTTTAAGACTCAGTGTGTACACCTCACTCCTGATACTATTTCTGGTATTATAAGGAACATATATTTTAATTGAATTTAATTGAAGTTCTTTTCTCAGAATTTTACATTTCTTAACTTTCACTTTACATTTCTTTTTTTTTTTTTTTTTTTTTTTTTTTGCGGTACGTGGGCCTCTCACCGCCGTGGCCTCTCCCGCTGTGGAGTGCAGGCTCCGGACACGCAGGCCCAGCGGTCATGACTCACGGGCCCAGGCGCTCCGTGGCCTGTGGCCTGTGGGATCCTCCCAGACCGGGGCACGAACCTGTGTCCCCTGCATCGGCAGGCAGATTCTCAACCACTGCGCCACCAGGGAAGCCTTCACTTTACATTTCTTAATCATAGGGCAGTAGTTCTCAAACTTTCTGGTCTCTGGACCTCTTTACACTCTTAAAAATTAAAGACCCCAAAAAGCTTTTGTTTATCATATTTTCTGTTACAGAAATTAAAACTGAGAAATGTAAAAAGATTTATTTATTTGTTTAAAGAATAAATCCATTAGACTTTTGAATAGATCTTTTACCAGTACATGTTTTGTAACATGCATTGGTCATTTGGAAAACATTGGTTCACTGAGTTATGTAAATCTTTTAAAGGTTGATACATTTCATCATACAGTAGCAACAAATCATACTCATTAATATCACCAACAGAAAATTATTTTTAAATATTGGGAAGTACCTGCAGTGCTAAGTCTCTTTTGAAAACTTGAATTTTATCATTGGCAACAAGTTATGTCAGTTGTTTTTCCTTGAAGTGACAAATTTATTTTTGAGAAAATATCAGCCAAATACCCAAGTCAGAATAACCATAGTTTGTCAGTCCATTCAAATAAAATGTTGTTCTGTAAAAAATGGCTAGGTCAACACACAATTTTAAGAAATCTTGCAAGTGCTTTTCCTAAACATATTGTACTTCCATATGCATGATATGCAGCAGAAATGCTTTATGTGTACTTCATATTTTGGTTTACGGAATGTTAAAAAGATGTGCCATTCGAAGGTTGAGGTTTAATAAAATTATTTTTACTGCTTCAAGGACTTTCTTAAGTGAAACCAACTTTAAAAAAAAATAAGCTGGTGGATGGCTGTGAGGAATACTACAGTGACTACCAGTACACTTGGTGACATTGCCTTGATTCTTTCTGAGGCACAAGCAGTTTTGCCCATTATTTTTGTGCATCAGAGCAAATGTCAACACAGTGAAAAAAGTAATGTCTTTCTTTTGTTATGAAATAGTTGACATCAATAACCCTCTGAAAAAGGTCTTAGAAAATCCTGAGGGGTCTGCAGACCACATTTTGAGAACCAATACCCTGGGGTATCATAACACTAAAATTGAGAAGCTCCAGTAACAGGATTTCACTTAAAATAAGCTATACAGTTTTATTTGCCTCTTTATCAAGTAATGCATGGTACTGGAAAAAATAAATTGTAGCTGTGTTCTTTAAAATATCTCAAATGTGTTTATTTAGTAGTCTCATTATAGCACTTTTAATACCTGTCAAATTCTTAAATATTTGTCTTCCAGTCTTTAAAATCATACTATTTTTGAATTGCTTTTTTCTCTGCATTTTTATATTTATACATATATGTTTTATTGTTGGTATTTTTTATAATTGAAGTATGGTTGGTTTACAATATTGTGTTATCTCTGCATTTGTATTTTGATAAGATGTGAAATGATTTTATAATCTGAGGATGGAAAAATTAATAAATAGTTGCAAATAGTTTTAATACACTTTAAAAAACAATTTTAGGCAGGCATTCCAGACCCTCCAAATATGTCAGAAGAATTAATCCAGTTGAAAGCCAAGGAACGACACTTTTTGGAGCAATTGTTAGATGGGAAAAAATTAGAAAATTACAAGATTCCAGTACCAATTAATGCTGAACTCAGAAAATATCAGCAGGTAAAGTTTTATACTTATAAATAGTGACTATTCCTTGTAAATATGCCTTGAAGAGTTTAAAAATTGATTTAGTAATTCACTTCTTCTGTTTAGTGTCTTACACCCATTTATTTCTCATTGCCTGTAAAAATACAGATTTTTTTTGTCTGTGTAAACATGTTCTTTACAAGAAAAAATTTGTTATGATCGGTTCACATTTACCATTTTTCTTTTTTCTCCCAACCTTTCAGGATGGTGTGAACTGGTTAGCATTTCTTAATAAGTATAAGCTTCATGGAATTCTGTGTGATGACATGGGTTTAGGAAAAACTTTACAGTCCATCTGCATTCTAGCAGGAGATCATTGTCACAGGTAATTTTAAGTGTTATTTTAAAAGAAGGCTTTCAGATGCTGAGCAGTTTAAACAAGCTGGTTAATTCATTGTGTTTTGCTGTCTAAAGGGCCCAGGAATATGCAAGATCAAAATTGGCAGAATGTATGCCACTTCCTTCCTTGGTGGTTTGTCCGCCAACATTAACAGGTCATTGGGTGGATGAAGTAGGTAAATTTTGCTCCAGAGAATATCTCAATCCATTGCATTATACTGGACCTCCCACTGAAAGAATAAGGTAAGAACTGTACAACCAAAAAATGTTTTATCTTTTGCTTTAAGTAGTTTGAAGGAATAAAATCGATTAAAAATGAATTCTAGTTAGCTTTTTTGCTTGTCAGACATAGGAACTTATTTAAGAAAGGTGAGTGAATAATAAAGATATATAATCAGTGAGACTCATCAAAATTCAAGGACTTTAGCCATTGTTAACAATCAGTTGGGCTTTCTAAGTTTTGGAGCTAGGAAACTGTCAGGAACCAAAAGCATTCTCTATGCCTTTCTTGGAAGTCTTCTGATCATAGTATCTTCTAGGTGCTTCTGTTGTATCCTCGTTTTCTACTCACTTTCCCTAAGTGCTCCCTCTTTCTTCTTCTCTCTCCCCAAAAACACTTTTGTTCCACAGTGGCTTGCTCTAGCTGCCCTGATACCATAGAAACACTAGAGTTCTATTAGTTTTACCTTCTTTCTATCAACTAGTACATCTCTGTTCCTAAATACAAATGTTGAAGAGTGGTATATCATTGATTTCAGTTCACCTTTTTTAAAAATAAATTTATTTATTTTTGGCTGCACTGGGTCTTTGTTACTGCACACGGGCTTTTCTCTAGGTACGGCAAGCGGGGGCTACTCTTCGTTGTGGTGGTGCGCGGGCTTCTCATTGCTGTGGCTTCTCTTGTTGCAGAGCATGGGCTGTAGGTACACGGGCTTCAGTAGTTGTGGCACACAGGCTCAGTAGTTGTGGCTCGCGGGCTCTAGAGCGCAGGCTTAGTAGTTGTGGCACATGGGCTTAGTTGCTCCGTGGCATGTGGGAGCTTCCCGGACCGGGGCTCAAACCCGTGTCTCCTGCATTGGCAAGCAGATTCTTAACCACTGTGCCACCAGGGAAGCCCTGATTTCAGTTCATCTTTTAAAGCTTGGATAGTCATAGATTGCTGATTAGTCCATAGATTTGCTGCCCTTCTGTTAATAGCTAACATATATTGAGCACTTACTGGCTAGGCATCATTCTAAGCAGTTTTATTTACATTTATGTAAAATTGTGTATTCTCATAATTACCTTATGAGGTATGGGTACTATTATTGTTCCCAGTTTGCAGATGAGGAGTCTAAGACATGGGGCCTGGGAAGAAGGTCACTCAGCTAATTAAATGAAGATTGGAACACAGGCAGCTCAACAGCTTGTACTCTTAAAGAATTTATTGTAGGGCTTCCCTGGTGGCGCAGTGGTTGAGAATCTGCCTGCCGATGCAGGGGACACGGGTTCGTGCCCCGGTCCGGGAAGATCCCACATGCCGCGGAGCGGCTGGGCCCGTGAGCCATGGCCACTGAGCCTGTGCGTCCAGAGCCTGTGCTCCGCAACGGGAAAGGCCACAACAGTGAAAGGCCCGCATAACCGAAAAAAAAAAAAAAAAGAATTTATTGTAAAAGAATTCATCCATTTACAAGTGGTAGAAGCTCAGCTCAGACTAGCTTAAGCAAATAGCAAATTCATTAATTAAATTGAGAATCTCAGGGGGTGAATTCTTGCTTCAGGTACATCTAATTTACTATTCTTCCCCACGTATAACTTGTTCTGTTGATCTCTACTGGACTTCAGTCTACTGTTGGTAGGTAAGATGACCATGGGCAGTCTTTTAGGCCTACATTCTCCTAGCTTGGCAACTATAATACAGAAATCTTCTCTCTCCCATCATGAATATATCGGTACTTGAGATGACTGACTGGCCTTGATTGGGTCATGTCCCCAAACCAGTCTTTTGTGGTCAGGGGATAAAATATTGTGAATGGCTTGACCTGATTAAAATGCTTCATCTCTTTGGTGATTATGGGGACGTGTGATTGATAGCTCCCCCTCTATCCCCCAGCACAACATGGAATGGTGAAGGAATAGTGAGTGCCTCCAAGGAAGAGGTGTTGGCAAGTAAAGTTAAAATGACCTCCACATTTTGAGTCAGGTACCTGTCTCTTTTCTAATCAGACTGAGTTAGGGCAATAAGGCCAAATCATAAGAAGAATGGCCTTCAGGTATCAGGGTCTTGGATGCAGAGTAAGCAGAAGGGAATACTGGGCTTAGTAGGTAGATTGAAAGCACTTTATACAATGGCATCTGTGGTTTTCCCTTTGAAAGCATATTACAAACTTTGCAGATTCCCCATTTTATAATCTTATGTATTTTTAAATACAGGTTACAGCATCAGGTGAAAAGGCACAATCTGATAGTGGCTTCATATGATGTTGTGAGAAACGACATAGATTTCTTTAGGTAAGAATTAAACTTTTTTAAAGAAAGACTTAGTATCAAATTCAGAGAGACTTAGTATTTTCCTGCCTCAAAGACTTCATATTGTTCCTGACATATAGTAAAAGATGCTAATATTTTTTGTTTTTCTTCAGAAATATTAAATTTAACTACTGTATTCTTGATGAAGGCCATGTCATCAAAAATGGAAAAACAAAATTGTCAAAAGCAGTAAAACAACTGACTGCTAATTATAGGATTATTCTTTCTGGAACACCAATCCAGGTAATTATTTACCATGTTTTTTTTTTTTTTTTTTTTTTTAATATTTGCCATGTGGAGAGAAGGCTTGGCATTTGACAGTGAATTAAAGAGGTTTTTTTAGTTTATAGGAATGATAATTTCCAATAATTATCTTTTATAATGGTTCATTTGGTATGTAGCAGTATCTGAGCAAACTAGGTTTTAAATCTCATATTTTTAAAATGTAATTTTAGGCTATGTACACCTAAGTCTTATGTCCAAAATATGGGAAACATTAGTCACATTTTCTTCCACATTGGCCATTTTCCTTCTGCAGTATAATACAATCTGATTTAACATTGAAAAGCTAGAGATGATTCAGAGGTGACTCATCATATAGGAGAGGTATGAATACCTGAGGTTAGGAAGCAATTGAAGGAAAGAGAGTGTAAAAGTTTATCTTGGAAAAGGAAGGAGATGGCTGAGTATGTAGATGCCTTTAGATATTTTTGAGAGATTCTCTTATCTTCCAGAGGAATTGGTTGCAAATGTTCACATCTAGCTTGGATAGCCAAGTCTGATGGGAAGATACCCTCTATCATTCTCCAGTTGGTAGGAGGGTAGATACCAAGTGACCTCTAAGATTGCTTCTGACTCTTAAAAAAATGATGGTTCTTTATGTATTTGTTACTTTTCTTTTAAATTTATTTTTGGTGATGGACTGACTACTAAAGTATTATGGTTTTGTCTATTAAGTAAACGCTTCAGATTTTAATAACCACAAGAGAGAACATAATTACAAACATATAAAAATTTAATGGAAGTAAGAAAAAGTACATTTAAAAGGGAAAAAGGGACTTCCCTGGTGGTCCAGTGGTTAAGACTCTGCCCTCCCAGTGCAGGGGGCACAGGTTTGATCCCTGGTTGGGAACTAGGATCCCGCATGCCACACGGCACAGCCTAAATAAATAAATAAATAGATAAATAGATAAATAAGGGAAAAAATCACTCTTTAGGTTTGATATATCAAGATTTGTTTGCTTATATGGAAACTTCACAGTATTTTTAAATTGATTATAGCTTTCACAACAAAAGAAGTATTTGTTTGCTTAAAGGCTCTCTTTTCCCCTTCCACACCTCAACAGTTTAGCTCTGAAGCTGTAAGGTGGGTGGGTTTCTGCCAACAAACAGCCATGGTAGCCCATGAGTCATGGGGCAGAGCCTAAGTGGGATTAGAAGGGTTTTCAATATAGAATGGCAGCCCAGCATAGTGAGCCATTGCTTGAGCATGGTGAGGAGGGCTTCTGGAAGGGGTAAACAGATGGGATGGTACCTTAGGATCCACACATACTGGAAAAGCATCCAAAATGAAAAAGTGTTGATTTCTTTTTTTCTTTTTTCATGAAACTCCAACAGAATTGGAAAGAACCTGTGCCTGTTCCTCATGACCCATAAATACTGGGTAGACTTGACCTATAACCAAGCTTTTCTAGGTTTTCCTGTGTTGAAGAAATGGTGGTATTGGCCAAATTTCTTAAATCTTGCTGCTAATCTGAGTCTGAAAGTTAAAAGAATCAGACATGTATTCATCTTTCTCCTCTTCTATTTACTACTTGATGGAACCTACCAGTAGGATTTAAATACCACGGACCAAGGCTTATTCTGGTGGAAGAGACTTGAAAGTTTCCTCCAAATAGGATAGAGTATTTTCTCCAAATTTTACACGTTAAAATATAGACTCATAGAGACTTCCCTGGCGGTCCAGTGGTTAAGACTTTGCCTTCGCAGGGAGTGCAAGTTCGATCCCTGGTCGGGGAGCTAAGATCCCACATGCCTCATGGCCAAAAAACCAAAACAGAAAACAGAAGCAATATTGTAACAAATTCAATAAAGACTTTAAAAGTGGTCCACATCAAAAAAATCTTTAAAATATATGTATATATAGATATACCCCAAAATGTGATAATCTATGTCATCACAGTGGACTTTCATTAATGTTCCATTTTTAAGTATAAGGAAATAATCCTAGTACACAAGATAACTGGTGTTCCTTTCTTATACTCAGAACAACGTTTTGGAGCTGTGGTCATTATTTGATTTCCTCATGCCAGGATTTTTGGGGACTGAACGCCAGTTTGCTGCTAGATACGGTAAACCTATATTAGCAAGTAGGGATGCTCGAAGCTCCAGTCGTGAACAAGAAGCAGGTATGAAAAAGAGATAGTTATATACTCTGTGCAAGTGAATATAATTTATATCTAACTTTTGGGAGCCATTTAATCTTATTAAGAGAAATTAATAAGAGAATAATAATAAATAGAATAAAGTTAACTCTCTTATTATTAATAGGTGTTCTCGCGATGGATGCACTGCATCGCCAAGTCCTGCCATTTCTTTTGAGAAGAATGAAAGAAGATGTTTTGCAGGATCTACCACCCAAAATTATTCAAGACTATTACTGTACTCTTAGTACTCTCCAGGTTAGGAATCTGGTGATCACAATTGTGGTTGTTGGTGGTATGTTTATTAGGGGACTGTTTTGAACAAGCTACAAAAGTATTGACTGAAGGGGATTTAGCCTTTGGTTTATCACTCTAATCTAGCTTCTGCTTCCTTAGACTTCAGGAATATTCAGTTTCAAACAGGTGTAGATAAAACCTAAATGAATCTGTTTGGATATGTAAGTATACATTTGGGTATGTGCATTTTGAATATAGCATTAAAACAAAATCCAGTATCATAATTACTTTGTTATATATGTCTAGTTAATTGAAAAAGTTGGAAGGTTAAAATGATAAAGAAGTAAGCCAATGTTTTAAAAGGGCCAGAAGTCTGCCTATAATGTTATACCTTACAGCAGCATAATAGGTGTGTATACATCAGGGCTGAGCTGGGAAGTGGGACCTTGTCCCTTTTAAAGTAGTGCCAATAAATTTTCAAAATAAGTATTGGCTTCTGCACAGTTCTGATTTTGTACATAGAGACCGTTATCAAAGGAATTTATTGTATGCCTTTCCTTGTGCAGTATTTTTGTAAGGGGAAACTATCTCTTGTCTTAGTAAGATATGGCCTATAAGCAGAATTTTCTGTTTGAACGTTTACTTTGCGTTCTAGGTTAGTGAGCATCAGTCTGTTTCAGTATTAGAGTTGATTTAGTATGGCCAAATGAATAAAAGATATACAGACATACCTGGAAAATAGCTTCTTTCCCTCCAGTGTATAGACATTTAACCTTTTAGTATTTATCTATACAACTTGAGTTTAGTGGACAGGACACTAATTTAGATGCTAAGAGCTCTGTGATCATTTATATTATCTACCTCATCTCTCTGAGCCTCCATCCCTCATTTGTAAAAATTGGATTCATATTTCTTGAAGGAAAAATTTTTAGAGGTATGAAATGAAGACTTTTTAAAGTTAAGTATAATAAAGAAAATGTGCCATATGAAAAAACCTGAGATGATATACTGGTGGTGGTATTATAACATCCTCATAAAACACATTTAAGTAGTCTGGAGGAAGGGGGCTGGGGGAGGGAAGTGACATTTAGGTTCATTTTGCACCTACAGGTTTTTATTCTCTCACTTCTGTTCTCTAGCACTCTAGATTCTCTTCCCTTTCACATTGTTTTAGCATATACAAGGCAGGAACCCAGACTCCAAGATAATACTTTGAACTTGGTATGGGTTCTGCAGTTAGTATCCTTTTTTAAACTTGGTCTTTTGAAATATACCTATATAGGGTCTTGACCACATAACTTCACTTAAGGAAGATTTCCTTATTTACTTGTAAGGGTTAAAGTTCTCTTTTATTGGTAATGTATTTCTCTTCTTGAACAGAGTGGAAAAATTGGGTCTAGGACTATTTGACTATTTTTTAAAATATTTTAGCAGCCAAACAATGTGTTAAAACTTTTTTTCTAAATGTAATTTAAAAGGAATTTACCAAGATACAGTGGATCATCTGTAATCAAGTAGTGAAATATAGGTATCATAATTTATTTTCTTGGATGAGGGCTGATTTAAATTACTGTTTTTATTGGCCTTTGCTAGTTATGTTTTGAACAATTGAAAATAAATATACTTATTGCTTTCATGGGGGGAATTTTACAGGTTCAGCTCTACGAGGATTTTGCTAAGTCTCGTGCCAAGTGTGATGTTGATGAAACAGTTTCTTCAGCTGCACTTTCTGAAGAAACTGAAAAACCAAAGCTTAAAGCTACAGGCCATGTATTCCAGGTATATATTACAATCCACTTTTTAAATGTTGTTGAACAATGTTCTTCAGTGCAGCAGTTTTTACATGGAACACTGAAATACGGATTTATTTAATTTTTTTCAGTATTGTGTATACATTCTTGAAAATAGGTAAAAGTACCAATTTAATTTATTTTCATAATTAGTAATTAATAAGTAATTTAATATTAAAATTAAAGTAAAAACAGCAATATATGTTTGTATATTACATGAAAAGAAGGGTTTTAAAATAGAGAACCTTTTATTTTCTATTCAAAAAATATTTGAACATATATCACAAGGCAGTAATTTTTCTAACCTCAGGGGTTAATTAAAGCAGTGGACAAAACAGACCCCTTCCCTTGTAGAGGTGAAAAATGATTAAGTAAGTAAAATATATATATCATGTAAAAGAAAATAAAGGCAAGTACGGGGTTATACAGTATAGGAGTCACGGTAGGTTGTGGTTTTCAATAGAGTGATCAGGGATGTCACTGAGAAGGTGACATTTGAGCGAAGATCTGAAGGAAGATTGAGGCATGCAGATACGTGGTGGGGGGGGGAGGTGATTCCAGGCAGAGGATACATAAAGCACAGAAGTTCTGAGACAGATGATGAATGTGCTTGAGAAAAAAGAGATAGTAGCAACTCACTTTTTTTCTTTCCCTTTTGAAATATTCCACTGTAGAATACCTTCCAAACCCCCTTGTCACCAATAAATTAAATACCTGTAGCAGTTTTAAAGATAGAAATGGGAAAAGGTGATTTTGAAGGCTTATACCTCTCCCACAGTTTCTGTCATAGTGCTTACAGATACAGTTGAGACCCAAACTATAAGCCAAGTAAATGACAAAAGACAAAGGGTATGGCTGAATCAGAGAAAGAAAAAAAAGACCTGAGGGGGTTCTGATTCTCAAACACAACCACTTGAAACACAACCACCTAGGTCCACCTTACCCTTCCCACCACCAGACCTGTTGAATCAAAATACTGTGTAGAGGGGAGAGATTTACAGATTTAGAAGGTGCTCAAGAAGTTTTTATGCCCACTGAAGTTTGAGAAACCTTTCTTTAGAAAATGATGTCTAGTTCTAGAATAATCTATCAGCATTATCAGGCACTTTGAGTGGGAAAGGGTTAGCTAGGAGCTAATAAATAAGACATTCTTTCACGAGAAGCTCATTGTCTAGTGGGGGAGACAAGACATAAACAGTACAATTTATACAAGTTATAAATGCTGTCACAAAAATAAATACAAGTTGCGTAAGAAGCATAGATGAAGACATCACAGATGAGGTACCCGAACTGTTTCTTGAAAAATGAGCAGAGGAGTGAGAAGGGGAAGAAAGGCATTTTAGATAGATGGACTAGCATAGGAAAGATACTGAGATATGAACATTTGTGGCATGTGAAGGAGACTTGTATATACTTTGTTCCCCTTTCTTAAAGGCATTACAGTACCTACGTAAACTGTGCAACCATCCAGCATTAGTCTTAACACCTCAACATCCAGAGTTCAAGAGTACTACTGAAAAACTTGCAGTTCAGAATTCTTCTCTCCATGATATTCAACATGCCCCTAAACTCTCGGCTTTGAAACAAGTAAGTAGGTCTTTTAAGTGTTAGATGTGTGTTGTACATTCTTGGTCTGTAACAGTAGGTAAGTTTGCTTTTCCAAAAGATTACTGAGGTGTTTACTATTTCTTTTTTGTGTGTGTGTGTGTGTGTGTGTGTGTGTGTGGTATGCGGGCCTCCCTCTGTTGTGGCCTCTCCCGCTGCGGAGCACAGGCTCCGGACGCGCAGGCCCAGCGGCCATGGCTCACGGGCCCAGCCGCTCCGCGGCACGTGGGATCCTCCCAGACCGGGGCGCGAACCCGGTTCCCCTGCATCGGCAGGCGGACGCGCAACCACTGCGCCACCAGGGAAGCCCCTATTTCTTTTATTTTTAAATTTGGTTTGTTAAATTTTTTATACAGCTTTTTAAAAAATTGTGGGAAAATATATAACATAATATATGCCATTTTAACCACTTTTTTTTTTTTTTTTTTTTTTTTTTTGCTGTACGCGGGCCTCTCACTGTTGTGGCCTCTCCCGTTGCGGAGCACAGGCTCCGGACGCGCAGGCTCAGCAGCCATGGCTCACGGGCCCAGCCGCTCCGCGGCATGTGGGATCTTCCCGGACTGGGGCAAGAACCCGTGTCCCCTGCATCAGCAGGCGGACTCTCAACCACTGCGCCACCAGGGAAGCCCTAACCATTTTTAAGTGTAGAATTCTGTGGCATTGATAACATTCACAGTGTTATGTAACCATCACCACTATTTATTTCCAAAATTTTTCCATCAACCAAATAGAAACTCTGTACCTGTTAAGCAATAACTTCCCACTCCCCTTTCTGTAACCCCAGGGAACCTCTAATCTACTTTCTGTCTGTATGAATTTGCCTGTTCTAAATATTTCATGTAAGTGGGAATCATATCGTTGTTCTTTCTTTTGTGACTGGCTTATTTCACTTATTTTCAAGGTTCATTCATGTTAGAGCACGTATCAGTACTTCATTCATTTTTATGGCCAGATAATAGTCCTTTGTTGTTGTTGTTATTACCACCACCAGTACATTTTGTTTATCCAGTCATGTGTTGATGACACTTGGGTTGTTTCCACCGTCTGGCTATTGTGAATAATGCTGCAGTGAACATTAGCTTGTAAGTATCTGTTTGAGTCCCTCTTTTTAGTTCTTTTAGATGTTAGACCTAAGAGTGGAATTGCTGGATTATATAGCAATTCTATGTTTAACTTTTTCAGGAACTGCCAAACTGCTTTCCACAGTGGCTGCAACATTTACATTCCCAAGCTATGTGCCAGGGTTCTGATTTCCCTACATCCTCACCAACACTTATTTTCCTTTTAAGTATAGCCATCACAATAGGTATGAAGTGGTATCACATTGTTGATTTGATTTGCTATTCCTAATGACTAATGATGTTTTTCATGTGCTTATTAGGACATTTGTATGTCTTCTTTGGAGAAATGCCTGTTTAAGTCCTTTGACTGTTTTTTCATTTGATTGTCTTTTGGTTGAGTTTTAGGAGTTTATATTCTAGATAGTAAGCCTTTATCAGATATATGATTTGCAAATACTTTCTCCCATTCTATAGATTGTCTTTTAACTTTCTTGGTCATGTCCTCCATGGTGTCTGATGAGAAAAGAGGTGTTCATCTCATTGAGAATCTCTTTTACATGAAGTCACTTTTGGGAATTCCCTGGCAGTCCAGTGGTTAGGACTTGGCGCTTTCACTGCCGGGGCCCGGGTTTGATCCCTGGTCAGGAGACGAAGATCCCACAGGTCGTGTGGTGGTGGTGGGGTGGTCACTTTTCTCTTGCTGTCATCAAGATTTTGCTTTTTGTCTTTGTCTTTCAACAGCTTGATTATAATGTGTGTAAGTGTGGATCACTGGAATTTATTTTTCTAGGAACTGCTTGCTCTGCCATTTGTTCATGTCACTCTTGGTATAACTTTTAAAAATGGAGTTTTAAAAAATTCTGAAATTTAGAAAGGTTAAATTAAAGGAACCAATTTCAAGTTAATGTAAATGTTAATACCATTTAATTTTTCTAGCCTTAAAAATTAAGATCTTATTGTAAAATCTGGACTTTATTGTTTTAGCTTTTTGTAGTTATTCTGGCTTAAATTTTATTGAGAATAACTAATGGATGAAGATTTTAGATTTCACACGGGCTAGTGTAGAAAATGTTATAAATGAGAGCCCCAAATGCTAATCTGTTTTTCAGGTCACAGGTAAGTTAACCTTTTCTCACCACAAAGAGAAATATTTATTTTGGTGAGATTGACTGCCTCCTTTTATTGGACATCTGTGTAACAATTGATTCTTTTTTCAAGTTGCTGTTGGACTGTGGTTTGGGAAATGGCAGCACTTCCGAGAGCGGCACAGAGTCTGTTGTAGCCCAGCACAGGATACTGATCTTCTGTCAGCTTAAAAGCATGCTTGACATAGTAGAGCATGATCTTCTCAAACCTCACTTACCCTCTGTCACTTACTTGAGATTAGATGGTAGCATACCTCCTGGTCAGAGGCATTCCATTGTTGCACGGTAAGTGGCTTCTAAAATCTTGCAAATCAAGTTATAGTCAATTTATTATTATTACTTACATAGAAGTTTGCCTCATGAAGTATCTTCTTTGGCTAGATATTTGCAAATGTGGTTTTTTGTTGTATAATTCAACCCAACTAAATCTTTACCTTTTTAAAATACAGAACTGCAGAAATATAATTGAATAGTTTGTTTAGTTAGGGGGAAAAAAGTGTGACTGTATTAGGAAAGCACTCCTAAGGGCATGAAAGAAATTTAAGGCATCAACAAAAAATAGAGATAACTACTTTCCCCTCATCTGTTTATGGGGGTTGGGGCAGGAAGAAGCAAACAAATGGCTTAACTAAGCTCTTTATCCTGATCCGTCTGTCTCTGCTGAAAACAAGTTGGAAGCTGGCCTAGCTTGGAAGCAGAATCACTGAATGCAGTGTTTCTTACGTGTGGTCTGCTCCGTCTGCTTTGGAAATCTCAGGGGTTCATTTTTTAAAATGCATATTCCTAGGTTCTGTCCCTGGCCTGCTGACTTCAAGAGTGAGCATTTTTAACAAGCATCCCTAAGAGATTTTTAGGCACAAAACAGAGACCCATGAAGGGATTTTGAACCCAGGTTTGACTCATGATTCTACCATTGAGGCAGTGTTCTCTTGGGCCTGTTTATTATCCACACAGCCTGAGAGCCTCTCATATAACAATAATAATATCTTATAGAGCTATTGTAACAATTAAATAACATAAAGCATATAAAGTACCAAGCCCATTGCTTGACTCAGAGTGAGTAATAAATGGTAGCTTAGTAATGTTAGTTTTTCTTTTTCCTAGAAGCTACCAATGGCCTTTGTCAATATCTTCTAGGACTAGTACAATTTTAGCAACCCTCAGCACGCTAATCTTCTACCTTCCCTGACTGATCTAACCTTTCTCTACACTCTTCTGTCTCCATATGTTAAAGGTTCATAGTTGGGGTGTGTCTTAATTATAATTAGTGTTCCATTTTTGTATCCATTTTGCAATTGGACTTAATTGCTAGGTATGAAATTTCTGACATGTTCTGGAATACCTTCTTTCTACTACTAAAGAGGTTATGTATATTAAAAGAAGGTAGTCTGAACTCAGGTGGTCACAGAAATGTCTATGTCGTGGATTATAAAGCAGTGTTCTCATTTGTGCTCTTTAATTTTTATTAAACAAACAGTTCAGTTTCTCTTGAACTTTAGGAAGAAATGTACTAATTTTATTTTTTAATATCTGTTTTTAGGTTTAATAATGATCCATCCATAGATGTTCTCTTACTTACAACTCACGTTGGTGGCCTGGGGCTAAACTTAACAGGCGCTGACACAGTGGTATTTGTGGAGCATGACTGGAATCCCATGCGTGATCTACAAGCCATGGACCGGGCCCATCGCATTGGGCAGGTAAAAAGTAAAAAGTCAACACTCACAGGTGTTAACTTATGCACTGGGAAAAATAACTCCCCCCAAAAGACAGGAAGCCTTGGTTTAAGTTCCTGCTCTTATGTTAGTAAGTGTTGTGACGTTAGGCAAGTCACTTAATTTTGTGGCACCATTTCCTCATGCATTAAATGAGGTGCTTGGGCTAAGAAAACCTGGGAAACTGTCCATTCCTAATATTCTGTGATCGTCTACAAACATTTTAAGGTCATGGGCACGGATAGATAAATAAAGAAAACCCAATCCTAATTCAATGGTAGTTAAGTACTTAGTACAAGTATGCAAGCCCTCTGACTTGGTAAATCTCAAAACTTACTTACCCATTTATTCATGCTACAGTTGCTTAACTTCTTCTTCTCATTCAGAAACGTGTGGTTAATGTGTACCGATTGATAACCAGAGGAACGTTGGAAGAGAAAATAATGGGTTTGCAGAAATTCAAGATGAACATAGCAAATACTGTTATTAGCCAAGAGAATTCTAGTTTGCAGAGTATGGGGACAGATCAACTCCTTGATCTGTTTACTCTTGATAAGGTAAAGAACTTATGCAATTTGTTGTATCTTTAATGTGTTCACAGACTTCCTGGGACTGCTTGGTAAAAGTGTTAAAAGGAGCAGCAAAAGTCATTCACTTTAGTATCACCTAGACAACCCTTTGAGGGAATTTTTGATGTCCAGATAAAACTCTCCAGGATACTAGGGGATGTTTGAAGGTCTGACTTTCTGATTGATGTCCCCAGTGTCTTCCCCAGGTTTTCTTTCCTTAGTCCCTACCTGCTAAAGGACAGCTGTTTCTGGAGTCAGCTAGACCTGGGTCTGCGTTTCTTGCCCTGCCTCCTATTAACTGGTGACCTTAGGCAAATTAACTTCTCTGACCATCTTCAGCCTTGGCAGGATAACAATGCCTATATTACTACAGAGTTGTGACGATAATAAATAGTAGCTATTGTTGTTATTGTGGATGATGGAACTAATATATATCAGATAATAATCCATTATCAAAGGATGCACCATCTGGAAATATTGGTTGGTCTAATAATGTAAAACTAATAGGGTTGGATTTAAAGTCCTGTGTAGGTTCAGAAAATCAACTAACTGTACACTCAGTATAAATTAGGGTGAGAAATGGCCTTATATAATGCAATTAAACTAGCTGTAATAACAGAATTATAGTGTCCAAATGTGAGAGAAAGTAGTTCCACTCTACTCTGTGTGTGTTAAGCCACATTTAGAATACTGTCTGGTTCTGGGTGCTGCATTTTAAACAGTAACAAATCAGTGACTCCCCAAAAGATGGCCAGAATGGAGAAAGGTTCAAAAAAGGCTCAAAGAAACATGGATTGCTTCAAATGTATTTTATTCCGTTTGAAAGAATATTCTTATGGGTAACTTTCAGCAAGCAGAAACTGGGCTCAAGGGGTGTTCCAAGGAAGCAAGAACTACTGCCATAAAGGATCTTATTGGCAAAATTTGAATATGGACTACATATGAGATCATCTTAATATACCAATATTAAATTTCCTTAATTTGATCTTTGTACTTTGGTTATGTAAGAGAATGTCCTTGTTCTTGGGTTAAAGGGGCATAATATCTACAACTTATTCTCAAATGATTTTGGGAAAGGCTGATAATTAAACTATATATCTAATACTAACATATACACAGGTGTATATATATATATATATATATATATACACAGGGGAGAAGAATGACAAAGCCAACGTGACACAGTTAACAGTGAGTTC
Organism: Physeter macrocephalus; assembly: GCF_002837175.3. Lineage (NCBI taxonomy): Eukaryota > Metazoa > Chordata > Mammalia > Artiodactyla > Physeteridae > Physeter > Physeter macrocephalus. Next base: position 50,309,590 of record NC_041233.1, read on the forward strand.
TTTGCAATGTTCTGAAAATTCTTCTCAAATAAAAAGTGTAAAATGATAAATTATTAGGGCTGTGGGAAAATAGAATGGGCTATCTTACGAGTTCACGAACTTCCCCATATTTTGAAGTGTTTAACTGTTGAAAAAGTGCAATGTTAGAAACAAGTATGATATTTTAAAGGAAAATAAAATTTCTGAAATCAATCTTTCATTTTATCTTTCTGCCAATTTTTCTTAAGGATGGCAAAGCAGAAAAAGCTGACACCTCTACTTCTGGAAAAGCAAGTATGAAATCAGTTCTTGAAAACCTGAGCGATCTTTGGGATCAAGAGCAATACGATTCAGAGTACAGCCTGGAAACTTTCATGCGTTCTCTCACATAACTATCAAATACTGTAAGTGCGATTGCTGCTAGTTCAGTAACATTTCTGCTGATATTCAGCAGATTTCAAAGTTTATGGTGAACTTTTTTAGCTCAATGTGTAAATAGATCTGAAGAATATTCAGCATAACGCTGGTTCTTGTTTCACTGGGGGGAACAAGTTATTCTCAAACATTTGCACTGTATTAAATTTAAATGTTAATGTGAAATGGTTTAAATTTTACATGCTGAATAGCTGCAGAGCAGAGGAACCAAACCAGGTTTACATGTGCTACCATGAGGTGTTCTTACTGGGAACAAGCCTCCTATCTACATAGTAGTCACTTTGTACAGGATAATATCCATGAGTACTTTAGTGTTCATGTACATTTTTCCTTTTAAAGAGAACTTGTTTTTATAAATGATTAAAACTAGGGCTTTTTTTGTATAAAAGCCTTAATGAGCCATAATTTTAAGAATAATGACTACAATACTGGTCACTCTTGGAACAAGAAAATCTTAGACAATGAATTGAAGCAAGCCTTATATATTTAATGCAAAGGCATAGTGTTGTTCAAATCTTTAACATCATTTTGTCAACTTTTAAAATATATCAACTATTCTAAATACAGGTAATGTTCTATTTAAGGCTATCATAACATCCTATTAAGAGGGTGTTCTTTTAATTTATCTAAGGGCTAGGATATAGCCAGATCCTGAGAACATATCTACTCAATAGGTTTCAATCATATATATATATATATATATATATATATATATATATATATATATATATATATATAAAATATATATTTTTTGTAACTATGAACCTATACAGTTTTCCAGAAGTAGATTTTACACTGTTTAGAATTTCAAAACCTATGGTGAAAAGACTGTTTATTGTAGTAATGCATGACTAAATGATTCCTTTATACACACAAACATACATAAATACACATATCTATATGCACAGATGTACCTATCCTGCATCCAAAAGGGTGCTTGGTATTGGCACTAAAATCATGTAGTTATACTGGGCAGCAATAATTGGGCATGAAGCTGATTAGTGTTAGAAAAGTGAGCTCAATAGTGAGGGTGGGTATATGTATATAGATATGCATGTATGTGTATGTATATAATTTTATATATTTCACACATAAATTAATACATGCCTGTGTGCATATATATGTATGGGATATATTTGTATATACATGTACAGGAAATAAACATCCCCCAGGTTTGTGGCTGGCCATACACATAGGCATTGGTTTCAAAACCATCAGACCTCAGCTGTAAAATAACTTTTTGTTAAAATAAAGTTATACTGTTCTGCAGCATTTAGACATGGATATGTGTCACATTTCAGTAGCTTTGACAACCATACTGTAACATTAAACATAGCATTCCACAAGAGAATAAAAAAAGATTTAACTGTAAAAATATGTGCAACTGTGTGTTATTTGTAGGAAATCATCACTAGAAAAAGCAAAAGATTATTAGTTTAGATATGTTTTAAAAAAGCTCAAGATCTTTTTTCTTACTAATTAAATGATTATTTTTTCATTATTTAGGATTTATAGTCAAATTTAGTGGAAGACAAAAAGGAAATTCTTGACTTTATATAGAATATCCATTGTACATAGCACAGTGAAGCTGTTTGGGAATGTGACCACTCAGAGGCAAAAGTGGGGGGACTATAAGAGCATAATAGAAATTACAGAAAAGTAACAGCGTTGCATCACATATCTGTTCCAAATATTTAATCCCAGTACAATCTTATACCTCCTGATTAAAGACAGACCTCCCAATTTCCCAGAATACATGCTGGCATCAGTGGAATCTAAGTGAAATTGATTGCAGGAACATCTGTTATCAAGTGCCAGAGTACTCAGTGTGAATCTACAAAGCAAAAACTTGAGTTGTGTCAATTAACAAAATATTTGCTAGTCACACAAATCAGTGTCAGACATCAAAAATTGCCTCCTGCTTAAAGAAAGGGTTCCCACCAGTCTCTAGTAAATTCCCTTAAACAGTGAAGTTCTGTTGAAGAATATAGGGGCTGAGATCCTACTATCTGTGTAGGGACAACAGCCATGGTTTCAGGCTCACAGGAGAAAGTGAAGCTATAACTTAATCCTCTCCATAAAGCCACAAAGAGTTCATGTATTGAAACAGGACTAGTAGAACTGTCCAAGAGCCCAGAATCACAAAGTCATCTATGAGAAATCAGAATCCCAGAATACCTGTACCAACAGTAAGTAAGGTTGGGTTATTTTAAGTGTATAGCTGTAAGAACCACAAATTAAGAAAATAACATAACTCTGGGACCCTAGCAGAAGCAAACAAAACTGCCCTATAGGAACAGTTTCAGATAGGGTCCCTTAGGATTACCACAGGGGAAAGCGTCTAAGATTAAACTCACACACACACAATCTGCAGGAGGCAATGAACTACCAGGAGGAAGAGTCAGCAGATGCAAATAGGAAAATTCGTTATTTCAAAACTGCAAATAGGGACTTCCCTGGTGGTCCAATGGTAAAGAAACCACCTTACAATGCAGGGGACGAGGGTTTGATCCCTGGTCAGGGAACTAAGATCCTACATGCCACGGGGCAACTAAGCCCGCGCCACAGCTACTGAGCTCACGTGCCACAACTAGAGAGCCTGCATGCCGCAAACTACAGAGCCCACGTGCTCTGGAACCCACGAGCCACAACTACAGAGCCCACATGCCCTGGAGCCTGCACACCACAACTAGAGAGAAGCCCATGTGCCACAACAAAAAGCCCACGTGCCACAACGAAAGATCCTGCATGCCTCAGTGAAGATCCTGCGTGCTGCAACTAAGACCCAGTGCAGCCCAAAATTAAATAAATAAATCTTTTAAAAAGTTATTTAAAAAAATAGAATAAAAACTGCAAATAGAATAATCCAAAAGACCATAAAATGATTAATTAGATATGAAAATAAGGAAAACATTATTTAAAAGTTAGGCAAATTTGAAACAAATGAAAAAAGTCATGAATTGAAAACTTGATAGTCATCAATGCAGATTAGACACAGGTGAAGAGAGAATGTGAATTGGGAGACTGATCTTATAAAATCATCTACGATGGGATACAGAGATGGACTGATAGAAACTATGAAAGGGCAGGCAAAAATGGGAGATGGAATGAGATCACCTAATAATACAGTTCATAGGAGGGTCCAGAAGGAATGGGATATGGGAAAAGAGACGAAGTCGTCTTTGACTTAACTCTAATTACACACCCCTGCATCCAGTCTATCAGCAAGTTCTACCATCTCTGGCTCCAAAATATATTCCAAGTCTGTTCACCATTCTCCATCTCTACTACTACTGCTATAGTTCCCACCATCATCTTGACTCTTCAGGACTACTGTATTCTAACTGGTCTTCCCGCTTGCCAAGCCTCCCATGACTTCCTATAACACTCATACTGAATCTGAACTCCTTACCATGGTATACAAGCCCTAGATGTTCTGGCCCCTGCCCATCTCTCTCACTTTCATCATGTCCCACAATATTTACCCCAGTCAAGTCAGTCTTTTCCCCCTGCTAATGCCTCAATGTAAAACCAAATGTGTTTCCATCTCAATTTTGGTTCTTGTACAGCTTGGTGAATGGTGTCATGGGGAGATATGGAATACTGAAAAAGGAACAGATTGGGAAGGGGGAGAGTAGGAAATCAAGAATTGTCTTTTGGTCATTAAATTGAGATCCTTGTTATATCAAAGGAGAGATGTTGAATCTAGCGCTCAAAGGAAACGTCAAGACTAGAGATGTAAATTTGGAAGATAGTATTTTTAAGGAATGTATGGGACTGAATGAGATCTCCTGCGGTGTTATTTATATAGCGAAGTACTATACAGCAGTGAAAAATCAATGACTATAGTAAAACATGGATCCCATCAAAAGTGAGGTTGAATGAAAAAAATAATATATGTATAGTTTCAGCCTATATAAAGACTAAAAACAGGTAAAAATGAAACACTGTTTAGGGATATACAAACAAATCACATATATGGTTATTTCACATTTGAAACAAAAAACTGAGTGACAGTCACATGCACAACACTTATTGATCACTTCCTACTCTACCAAACACAATGGGAAAAGCTTAAAGATCAGTGAGGAGGAAGGATACCTTAGCCAACAACTGATATGGTTACATTAATTTCAGAAGTAGTAGACCTCAAGGCAAAAAATATTACTTACAATAAAGAGGGGTACCTCATAATGATAAAGTGATTTCAGTTAACCAGGAAGTTATAACTCCAAACTGATATACACCTCAAAATCCATAAAGGAAAAATAGACAACTGCATAAAAGGAAATGGACAGGTCCAAGGTCATAGTTAGAGATTTTAACACACCTCTTTCAGTAGAAAAAGCCAGCAAAAAAAAAAAAAAGCAACAGGATATAGACAATTTGAATAATATGGTTGACAAATGTGACTTAATTGACATACCTAGACATACCCAACAACTCCAGAATACATTCTTTGGAAGCTTATGTGGAACATTCACCACAACTGACCATATGCTGAGCCATAATGCAAGTCCTGGCAAATTTTAAGAAATTAAAATCACAAATACAGTGTCCACTTTCTCCACTCCTATTCAGGAGAGTGTAGTATTGGCATAAAGATAGATCAAAGATATACTTGAGGTCCTTCCTTGTGCAATATGGCAATAAAAGGAAAGCACACACATTAGAAAATAAGAGACAAACCTTTTGACTTACAATGACTGTCTATGTAGAAAATTCCAAAGAATCTACAAAAAAGCTACTAGAATTGAGTTTAGGAAGTTCTTGGGATACAAAGTCAATATACAAAAAGTCAAATGTATTTTTATACTTGGCAATAAAAAATTGGAAACTGAAATTTTTAGACATACTTTATATAATAGCACCAAAATCCATAAAATGTCTTAGAAAACATGTAAAAGGTTTGTGCTGAAAACTACAAAAATGCTGATGAAGGAAATCAAAAAGATATTAAGGAAATCAAAAAGATATTAAAAAATAGAGATACATATTATGTTCATGGATTCAAAACTCAAAATTGTTAAGATTTTAGTTCTCTCCATACAGATCTATAGACACAAAGCAATTCCAATCAAAATTTCCAGGAGGACATTTTGTACATATCAAACTGATGTTAAAATTTATACGGAAAGGCAAAGGAACCACAGTAATCAAAGAAAACTATGAAAAAGGAAATAGTTGTAAGACAGTGCCAGATTTTAAAGCTTACTATAAATGTATAGTAGTCAAGAGAGTGTAGTACTGGCATAAAGACAGATTAATGGAACAGAACAGATTGCCTACAAATATACTGACACAAATAGTCAATTGATTTTCTACAAAGGTGCTAAGGCAACTCAATGGACAAGATAATCTTTTCAAAAAGTGTGTGTCCATATGCTAAAAAATAATAATAACCCACAACTCCAAACATACCTTATATCTTATGCAAAATTTAATTCAAAGTTAACCATGGACATACATGATAAACCTAAAGCCGTTTAACTTCTATAGAAACAGAAAACATCAGAGAAAATTTTTGTGATGTTGGGTTGGGCAGAGATTCCTTAGAAATTATACTATAAGCATGATCCATAGAAGAAAAAATGTAAGTTGTACTTTGGAAAAAATTAAGAACTTCCACTATTTGAAAGACACTAGAAAGAATGAAGAGCCACAGCATGAGAGAAAATATTTCCAAATCACATATCTGATAAAAGGCTTATATCTTGAACATACCAAGAATACATAAAGAATTTCTAAAACTCAGTAAGCAACCCAATTTAAAAACAAGCAAAAGACTTGAACAGATACATCACCAAATAAGATATATGAAAGACAAATAAGCACATGAAAAGATGTTCGAAATGTTCAACATCTTTTCCAATAGTGTGTAGTGGTATATCCACTACAATTGCACACCTATGAAAATAATTCAAAATTTTAAAAACTGACAATATGAACTGCTGATGAAGATGCAGAGCAAAGTGGTATGGCCACTTTGGAAAACAGTTTGGCTGTTTCTTAAAAAGTTAAGCATACACTTACCAGATGACCCACCAATCCCATTCCAAGTTATTTACCTGAGTGTAATGAAATATGTTCACACAAAAACTTGTACACAAATGTTTATAGCAGCTTTATTCATAACAGACAAAGGATGCAAACCACCCAAATGTCCATTAACTGACAAATGGACACATTTGACAAATGGCTATTTGGCCATAAAAATGAATAAAGTACTAATGTATGCTACAGTATGGATGAACCTTGAAAACATTTTGCTAAGTGTAAGCACTTAGTCACAGAAGACCACGTAGTATATGATTACAATCATATGAAACATCCAGAATGGAGAACCATATAGAGACAAAGAAAATTAGTGATTACTTAAGGCTGGGAGTGTGGTATAGGTGGGTGATAGGGAAAGGGTTCAGATTTCTTTGTGAAGTGATGAAAATGTTCTAAAATTAATTGTGGTGATGGTTGCATATATCTGTGAATATATCAAAAACCACTGAATTGTACACTGAAAATGGGTAAACTGTATATGAATTATATCTCAAGAATTTTTTTTAAAAAAGAGTTTCTAGGGAAAGCCAAAGGAAAGAGGGGAGACAAAAACAAGGACACTAGGGGAAACTGAAGCCCCCAACACCTACAATTAAAGCAAACATTAAACAGAGCCTAACTCACAGCAAAATAGACATAAAATCTCACACTAAAGGCCTGTTTACCTATTTCCCAATACGTCATGCCCAGCTTTCAACAAAAAATTACAAACAAGCTAGGGCAAGAAAAGACACAATCTGAAGAGACAAAGCAAGCATGATTACCAGACTATGGAATTATCATATTAGAAATGTAATGGCCATACTACCCAAAGCAATCTATATATTTAATGAGATTCCTATCAAATTATCCATGACATTTTCCACAGAACTAAAGGAAATAATCCTAAAATTTATATGGAACATAAAAGACCCAGGATTGCCAAAGTAATCCCGAGGAAAAACAACAAAGCAGGAGGCATAACCCTCTCAGACTTCAGACTATACTACAAAGCTACAGTAATCAAAACAGTGTGGTATTGGCACAAAAACAGACATATGGATCAATGGAACAGAATAGAGAGCCCAGAAATAAACAGACACACCTATGATCAATTAATCTTCAACAAAGGAGGCAAGAATATACAATGAAGACAAGACAGTCTCTTCAGCAAGTGGTATTGGGAAAGTTGGATAGCCACATGAAAATCAATGAAATTAGACCACACCATCACACCATACACAAAAATAAACTCAAAATGTCTTAAAGACTTAAACAGATGGCCAAAAGGCACATGAAAAGATGATCAACATTGCTAACTATTAAAGAAATGTAAATCAAAACTAAAATAAGATACCAGCTCACACCTGTCAGAAGGGTCATCATTAAAAAGTCTACAAATAATAAATGCTAGAGAGCATGTGGAGAAAAGGAAACTCCCTTACACATTGGTGGGAATGTAAATTGGTGCAGTCACTATGGAAAACAGTGGAGGTTCCTCAAAAAACAAAAAATAGAGTTGCCATATGATCCAGCAATCCCATTCCTGGGCATATATCCAGACAAAACTATAATTCAAAAAGATACACGCATCCCTATGTTCACAGCAGCACTATTTACAATAGCCAAGACATGGAAACAATCTAAATGTCCACTGACAGATGAATGGATAAAGAAAATGTGGTACATATAGACAATGGAATACTACTCATCCATAAAAAAGGAAAGAAATAATGCCATTTGCAGCAACATGGATGGACCTAGAGATTATCATACTAAATGAAGTAAGTCAGAAAAAAAAGCCAAATACCATATGATATCACTTATATGAGTAATCTAAAATATAACACAAATGAACTTAGTTACAAAACAGAAAGAGACACACAGACATAGAGAACAGAACTGTGGTTGCAAAGGGCGGGGTAGGGGAGGGATGGAGTGGGAGTTTGGGATTAGTAGATGCAAACTATTACATATAGACTGGATAAACAACAAGGTCCTACTGTATAGCACAGGGAACTATATTCAATATCCTGTGATAAACCATAATGGAAAAGAATATGAGAGACTTCCCTGGTGGTCCAGTGGTTAAGGATCCACCTTCCAATGCAGGGGACGCAGGTTCAATCCCTGGTCAGGAAACTAAGATCCCACAATCCATGACGCAACTAAGCCCATGCACCGCAACTACTGAGCCCGTGCACCACAACTAGAAAGCCCACATGCTCTGGAGCCCTCCTGCCACAACTAGAGAGCCCATGCACTGCAACTACTGAGCCCGTGTGCTCTGGAGCCTGCGCACTGCAACTACTGAACACATGCACTCTGGAGCTCATGTGCCACGACTAGAGAGAAGCCCACGTGCCTCAACGGAGAGTCTGTGCACCGCAACCAAAGATCCCATGTGCTGCAACTAAGAACCGACGCAGACAAAAATAAATAATTTTTTGAAAAAAGAATGTGAAAAAGAATATGTATATATATATATGTATAACTTAGTCACTTTGCTATACAGCAGAAATTAACACAACATTGTAAATCAACAGTACTTCAATACAATTTTTTTAAAAAAGGAAATGCTAAAAGTCAAAAACACTCTAACAGAAATGAAAAATACTTTTGATGGGCTCACAGTAGACTTGACACTGAGTCGGTGGATTTGAAGATATGTCAATAAAAACTTCCCAAACTGAAATGAAAAGAAAAACAATGAAAAAGACAACACTATTCAAGAATTGAGAGAGAATTACAGTGTAACATATGCATAATGGAATAGCAGAAGTAGAGAGAGAAAGGAGCAAAAGAAATATTTTAAGTAATAATGACTAAGAATTTTCCAAAATTAATGTCACAGAGCAAACCACAGATCCAGGAAGCTCCGAAACACCAAGCAGAATAAATCCCCACCCCACCCCAAATTTGCACCTAGGCATACCATATTTAAACTGCAGAAAATCAAAGACAAAAATTTTTGAAAGAAGCCAGAGGAAAAAAACACCTTACCTATGGAGGAACAATGATAAAACTTACATCAGACTTGTCTTCACAAATCATGCAAGCAAAAAAGGACTGGATTAAAATATTTAAAGTAGTGAAAGAAAAAAATCTACCAACCTACAATTCTGTATCAAGCAAAACTATCCTTCAAAAATGGAGCAATAAAGACTTTCTCAGACAAATAAAAAATGAGGGAATTTGTCACCAGTCAACCTGCCTTGCACAGAGTATTAAAAGAAATTCTTCAGAGAGAGGGAAAATGATACAGGTCAGAAATTCAGATCTACATAAAGGAAGAACATGAAAAGGAAGGAAAATAAAATAAAACCTTTTACTTTCAAAATTCTTAATCTAATAGTAACTATTCAAAATAATAGCAAGAATATATTTGGTGATTATAGCTTACATGTAAGTGAAATGAATGACAGCAATGCTATAAGGGACAAGAAGGAGAAACTGGAAATACTCTATTATAAAGTACCTGCACTACCCATGAAGCATGGAATAGTGTTATTTGAAAGTGGACATAGATTAGTGTAAATGCAAACTGCAAACCCTAGGGCCTGTAGTAAAAAATAATTTGTTAAAGAAGTATAATTGAGGTTCTAAGAAATGAGAGAAAAGGAACTTCCCTGGTGGCACAGTGGTTAAGAGGCTATGCTCCCAATGCAGCGGGACCAGGTTCAATCCCTGGTCAGGGAACTAGATCTCACATGCGTGCTGCAATCAGAGTTCACATGCCACAACTAAGAAGCCTGCATGCCGCAACTAAGGAGCCGGCAAGCAGCAACTAAGGAGCCCGCAAGCCACAACTAAGGAGCCCGCCTGCAGCAACTAAAGGAGTCCACATACCACAACAAAGGAGCCGGTGAGCCGCAACTAAGGAACCCGCCTGCTGCAACTAAGACCTGGTGCAACCAAATCAATTAATTAATCTAAAAAAAAGAAACGAGAGAAAATAGAATCTTAACAATTTGCTCAGATAAATCCAGAGAAGGCAGAAAAAGGGAAAATTAAAAAAGAAAACAAAATGAGAGCAATGTATAATAAACAGCTATAAACAGCAATGTATAATAAATACTCACTAAATGTAAATTACCTAAATACACCAATTAAAAGGTAGAGACTGAGAGAGGATATTGAAAAAATGAGACCCAATGATATGTTATCTACAAGAGACCCACTTTAAATACAAAGACGACGCGGGTTCGTGCCCCGGTCCGGGAGAATCCCACATGCCGCGGAGCGGCTGGGCCCGTGAGCCATGGCCGCTGAGCCTGCGCGTCCGGAGCCTGTGCTCCACAACGGGAGAGGCCACAACAGTGAGAGGCCCGCGTACCGCAAAAAAAAAAAAAAAAAAAAAAAGTCATTAAAAGTAACGGGATGGAATCACCTCATACCATTAGGGTAGCTATTATTAAAACAAAACAAAAGATGGAAAATAACAAGTGTTAGCAATAATGTGAAAAAATTGGAAACTGTGCACCCTGTGGTGGGAGTGTAAGATGGTACCGTCACTATGGAAAACAGCATGGTGATCCATCAAAAAATTAAAAATATAATTACCACTTGATCCAGCAATTTATACTTCTGAGTATCCAACAGAACTGAAAACAGGATCTTAAAGAGATATTTGCACACTCATTTTTTAAAAATTTTTTAATTTTATTTTATTTTTTTATACAGTAGGTTATTAGTCATCAATTTTATACACATCAGTGTATACATGTCAATCCCAATTGCCCAGTTCAGCACACCACCATCCCCACCCCCCAGCAGTTTTCCCCTCCTTGGTGTCCATGTTTGTTCTCCACATCTGTGTCTCAACTTCTGCCCTACAAACCGGTTCATCTGTACCATTTTTCTAGGTTCCACATACATGCGTTAATATATGATATTTGTTTTTCTCTTTCTGACTTACTTCACTCTGTATGACAGTCTCTAGATCCATCCATGTCTCAACAAATGACTCAATTTCGTTCCTTTTTATGGCTGAGTAATATTCCATTGTATATATGTACCACAACTTCTTTATCCATTCGTCTGTCGATGGGCGTTTAGGTTGCTTCCATGACCTGGTTATTGTAAATAGTGCTGCAGTGAACATTGGGGTGCATGTGTCTTTTTGAATTGTGCTTT
>NC_041233.1:50321273-50322324 GCF_002837175.3 Physeter macrocephalus
GAACCTCCATACTGTTCTCCATAGTGGCTGTATCAAATTATATTCCCATCAACAGTGCAAGAGGGTTCCCTTTTCTCCGCACCCTCTCCAGCATTTGTTGTTTGTAGATTTTCTGATGATGCCCATTCTAACTGGTGTGAGGTGATACCTCATTGTAGTTTTGATTTGCATTTCTCTAATAATTAGTGATGTTGAGCAGCTTTTCATGTGCTTCTTGGCCATCTGTATGTCTTCTTCGGAGGAATGTCTATTTAGGTCTTCTGCCCATTTTTGGATTGTGTTGTTTGTTTAATATTGAGCTGCATGAGCTGTTTATATATTTTGGAGATTAATCCTTTGTCTGTTGATTTGTTTGCAAATATTTTCTCCCATTCTGAGGATTGTCTTTTCATCTTGTTTATGGTTTCCTTTGCTGTGCAAAAGCTTTTAAGTTTAATTAGGTCCCATTTGTTTATTTTTGTTTTTATTTCCATTACTGGAAGGAGGTGGATCAAAAAAGATCTTGCTGTGTTTTATGTCAGAGTGTTCTTCCTATGTTTTCCTCTAAGAGTTTTACAGTGTCCGGTCTTACATTTAGGTCTGGAATCCATTTTGAGTTTATTTTTGTGTATGGTGTTAGGGAGTGTTCTAATTTCATTCTTTTACATGTAGCTGTCCAGTTTTCCCAGCACCACTTATTGAAGAGACTGTCTTTTCTCCGTTGTATATCCTTGCCTCCTTTGTCATAGATTAGTTGACGATAGGTGCGTGGATTTATCTCTGGGCTTTCTATCTTGTTCCACTGATCTATGTTTCTGTTTTTGTGCCAGTACCATATTGTCTTGATTACTGTAGCTTTGTAGTACAGTCTGAAGTCAGGGACTCGGATTCCTCCGGCTCCATTTTTTTCCCTCAAGACTGCTTTAGCTATTGGGGTCTTTTGTGTCTCCATACAAATTTTAAGATTTTTTGTTCTAGTTCTGTAAAAAATGCCATTGGTAATTTGATAGGCATTGCACTGAATCTGTAGATTGCTTTGGGTAGTATAGTCATTTTCACAATATTGATTCTT
>NC_041233.1:50322343-50325651 GCF_002837175.3 Physeter macrocephalus
TGCATACAGGTCTTTTGCCTCCCTAGGTAGGTTTATTCCTAGGAATTTTATTCTTTTTGTTGCAATGGTAAATGGGAGTGTTTCCCTCATTTCTCTTTCAGATTTTTCATCATTAGTGTATAGGAATGCAAGAGACTTCTGTGCATTAATTTTGCATCCTGCAACTTTACCAAATTCATTGATTAGCTCTAGTAGTTTTCTGGTGGCATTTTTAGTATTCTCTATGTATAAGATCATGTCATCTGCAAACAGTGACAGTTTTACTTCTTCTTTTCCAGTTTGTATTCCTTTTATTTCTTTTTCTTCTCTGATTGCCGTGGCTAGGACTTCCAAAGCTATGTTGAATAATAGTGGTAAGAGTGGAAATCCTTGCCTTGTTTCTGATCTTAGAGGAAATGCTTTCAGTTTTTCACCATTGAGAATGATGTTTGCTGTGGGTTTGTCATATATGGCCTTTATTACGTTGAGGTAGGTTCCCTCTATGCCCACTTTTTGGAGAGTTTTTATCATAAATCCGTGTTGAATTTTGTCAAAAGCTTTTTCTGCATCTATCGAGATGATCATATGGTTTTTATTCTTCAGTTTGTTAATATGGTATGTCACATTGACTGATTTGCATATATTGAAGAATCCTTGCATCCCTGGGATAAATCCCACTGGATCATGGTGTATGATCCTTTTAATGTGTTCTTGGATTCTGTTTGCTAGTATTTTGTTGAGGATTTTTGCATCTATATTCATCAGTGATATTGGTCTGTAATTTTTTTTGTAGTATATTTGTCTGGTTTTGGTATCAGGGTGATGGTGACCTCATAGAATGAGTTTGGGAGCTCACGCCAAGGAGTACTTCCCAAAACTTCTGCTGCCAGTGTCCTTGTCCCCACAGTGAGCCACAGCCACCCCCTGCCTCTGCAGGAGACCCTCCAACACCAGCAGGTAGGTCTGGTTCAGTCTCCCCTGGGGTCACTGCTCCTTCCCCTGGGTCCCAATGCGCACACTACTTTGTGTGTGCCCTCCAAGAGTGGAGTCTCTATTTCCCCCAGTCCTGTCGAAGTCCTGCAATCAATTCCCACTAGGCTTCAAAGTCTGATTCTCTAGGAATTCCTCCTCCTGTTGCTGGACCCCCAGGTTGGGAAGCCTGACGTGGGGCTCAGAACCTTCACTCCAGTGGGTGGACTTCTGTGGTATAAGTGTTCTCCAGTCTGCGGGTCACCCACCGAGCAGTTATGGGATTTGATTTTACTGTGATTGCGCCCCTCCTACCATCTCACTGTGGCTTCTCTTTTGTCTTTGGATGTGGGGTATCTTTTTTAGTGAGTTCCAGTGTCTTCCTGTCAATGACTGTCCAGTAGCTAGTTGTATTCTGGTGTTCTCACAAGAGGAAGTGAGAGCACGTCCTTCTACTCCGCCATCTTGGTTCCTCTGCACACCTATTTTCCTAGCAACATTATTCCCAATAGCCAAGAGGTAGAAGCAACCCAAGTATGCATCAATGGATGGATGAATGGATAAACAAATTGTGGTATCAACAAACACTGAAATATTACTCAGCTTTAAAAAAAGAAGGAGGCCCTGCAAAGCCCCCTCCAGGCCACATGGGTCCTGGGAGCATAGGAGGGAGGCTGGGGAAATCAGGCAGGTGGGAGGGGTCCTCTGGGTGGGGTCCCCCACTCTCTGAGACCAGAGGTGGGAGGCAGCCTGGGCCCCTTCTCTTCTGTTGAGCCTAAGCCCTACACCCCACACCTCCCAGGGCCTTTTCCAGCCCTGTGGGTCCTAAGCATAGGCCCTGCCCACCACCCAAACCTCACCCCTGCTTATGCCTCTTCCCCCACAGCCAAGGCCTTTTCCACCTTTTTTTTTCCTCCTCCTCTTTTTGACTATTGTGGTCCTTCTGGCTGTTGTTTCATCTACTTTTTTATTTTTATATTTTTTCTAACATATCTGTTAGTTTCCTAGTCTAATCTTATTTATTTATTTTTTTTCTTCGGTACGTGGGCCTCTCACCTTTTTTTTTCCGCCCCGTGTGGTTTGCAGGATCTTCATTAACGAGCCAGGGGTCGGGCCAAAGCTCCTGTGGTGGGAGTTCTGAGTCCGAACCACTGGACTAACAGAGAACCTCAGACCCCAGGGAATATTCATCGGAGTGAGGTCTCCCGGTGGTCCTCATCTCAGCACCAAGACCCACCTCTACTCAACAGCTTATAAACTCCAGTGTTGGAAGCCTCAGGCCAAACAACCAGTAAGATAGAAACACAATCCCACTCATAAAAAAAAAAAGGAAAAAAAAATGAGACGGCAAAAAAAATACGTCACAGATAAAGGAGCAAGGTAAAAACCTACAAGACCAAATAAATGAAGAGACAATAGGCAATCTACCTGAAAAAGAATTCAGAGTAATGATAGTAAAGATGATCCAGAATCTCAGAAACAGACTGGAGGCACGGACTGAGAAAATACAAAAAATGTTTAAGAAAGACCTAGAAGAACTAAAGAACAGAGATGAACAACACAATAACTGAATTGAAAAATACACTAGAAGGAATCAATAACAGAATAACTGAGGCAGAAGAATGAATAAGTGAGCTGGAAGACAAAATGGTGGAAATAACTGCTGAGGAGCAGAATAAAGAATTAAAAAAATTGAGGACAGTCTCAGAGACCTCTGAAGCAACACTAAACGCACCAACATTCAAATTATAGGGGTCCCAGAAGAAGAAGAGAAAAAGAAAGGGTCTGAAAAATATTTGAAGAGATTATAGTGGAAAACTTCCCTAACATGGGAAAGGAAATAGTCAACCCAAGTCCACGAAGCACAGAGAGTCCCATACAGGATAAACCCTAGGAAAAACACACCAAGACACATATTAATCAAACTAACAAAAATTAAATTCAAAGCAAATATATTAAAAGCAGCAAGGGAAAAATAAAAAATAACATACAAAGTAATCCCCATAATGTTATCAGCTGATTTTTCATTAGAAACTCTGCAGGCCAGAAGGGAGTGGCAGGATATACTTAAAGTGATGAAAGAGAAAAACCTACAACCAAGATTACTCTACCCAGCAAGGATCTCATTCAGATTCAACCGAGAAATCAAAAGCTTTTCAGACAAGGAAAAGCTAAGAGAATTCAGCACCACCAAACCAGCTTTACAACAAATGCTAAAGAAACTTCTCTAGGCGGGAAACACAAGAGTAGAAAAAGACCCACAAAAACAAACCTAAAACAATTAAGAAAATGATAACAGGAACATACATATCGATAATAACCTTGAATGTAAATGGATTAAATACCCCAACCAAAAGACA
>NC_041233.1:50325891-50334010 GCF_002837175.3 Physeter macrocephalus
AATACTCGTATCAGATAAAATAGACTTTAAAATACTGTTACAAGAGATAAGGAAGGACACTATATAATGATCAAGGGATCAATCCAAGAAGAAGATATAACAATTATAAATGTTTATGCACAAAACATGGGAGCACCTCAATGCATAAGGCAAATGCTAACAACCATGAAAGGGGAAATCGACAGTAACACAATAATAGTAGGGGACTTTAACACCCCACTTACACCAATGGACAGATCATCCAAACAGAAAATAAATAAGGAAACCCAAACTTTAAATGAGACAACAGACAAGATAGATTTAATTGACATTTATAGAACATTCCACCCAGAAGTGGCAGAATACACTTTCTTTTCAAGTGCACATGGAACATTCTCCAGGATAGATCACACCTTGGGTCACAAACCAAGCCTCAGAAAATTTAAGAAAAAAATTGAAATCGTATCAAGCATCTTTTCTGACCACAACGCTATGAGATTGGAAATCAATTACAGGAAAAAAATTGTAAAAACCACAAATACATGGAGGCTACACAGTGCACTACTAAATAACCAAGAGATTACTGAAGAAATCAAAGAAGAAATTAAAAAATACATAGAAGCAAATGACAACAAAAACACAACGACCCAAAACCTATGGGACACAGCAAAAGCAGTTCTAAAAGGGAAGCTTATAGCAATTCAGTCTCACCTCAAGAAACAAGAAAAATCTCAAATAAACAATCTAACCCTATACCTAAAGGAACTAGAGAAACAAGAACAAAAAACCCCCAAAGTCAGTAGAAGAAAGAAATAATAAAGATCAAAGCAGAAATAAATGAAATAGAAACAAAGAAAACAATAGCAAAGATTAATAAAACTAAAAGGTGGTTCTCTGAGAAGATAAACAAAATTGATAAACCCTTAGTCAGACTCACCAAGAAAAAAAGGTAGAGGGATTAAAAGGATCATACACCATGATCAAGTGGGATTTACCCCAGGGATGCAAGGATTCTTCAATATATGCAAATCAATCAATGTGATATACCACATTAACAAATTAAGGAGTAAAAACCATATGATCATATCAATAGATGCGAAAAAAGCTTTTGCCAAATTCAACACCCATTTATGATTAAAAACTCCAGAAAATGGGCAGAGAGGGAACCTACCTCAACATAATAAAGGCCATATATGACAAACCCACAGCCAACATCATTCTCAATGGTGAATAATTGAAAGCATTTCCTCTAAGATCAGGAACAAGACAAGGATGTTCACTTTCACCACTCTTATTCAACATATTTTTGGAAGGCCTAGCCAATGCAATCAGAGAAGAAAAAGAAATAAAAGGAATACAAATTGGAAAAGAGAAATAAAACTGTCACTGTTTGCAGAGGACATGATACTATACATAGAAAATCCTAAAGATGCCACCAGAAAACTACTAGAACTAATCAATGAATGTAGTAAGGTCGCAGGATACAAAATTATGCACAGAAATCTCTGGCATTCCTATACACTAACAACAAAAAATCAGAAAGAGAAATTAAGGAAACAATCCCATTTACCATCACAATAAAAAGAATAAAATACCTAGGAATAAACCTACCTAAGGAGGTGAAAGACCTGTACTCAGAAAACTATAAAACACTGATGAAAGAAATCAAAGATGACATAAACAGATGGAGAAATAAACTATGTTCTTGGATTGGAAGAATCAATATTGTGAAAATGACTATACTACCCAAAACAATCTACAGATTCAATGCGATCCTTATCAAACTACAAATGTCATTCTTCACATAATTAGAACAAAAAATTTTACAATTCGTATGGAAACACAAAAGACCCCGAATAGCCAAAGCGATCTTGAGAAAGAAAAACAGAGCTGGAGGAATCAGGCTCCCTGACTTCAAACTATACTACAAAGCTACAGTAATCAAGACAGTATGGTACTGGCACAAAAAGAGAAATATAGATCTGTTGGTACCGGATAGAAAGCCCAGAGATAAACTCATGTACATATGGTCACCTAATTTATGATAAAGGGGGCAAGAACATACAATGGAGAAAAGACAGCCTTTTCAATAAGTGGTGCTGGGAAAACTGGACTGCTACATGTAA
This sequence comes from Physeter macrocephalus, assembly GCF_002837175.3. NCBI lineage: Eukaryota > Metazoa > Chordata > Mammalia > Artiodactyla > Physeteridae > Physeter > Physeter macrocephalus. Next base: position 50,327,997 of record NC_041233.1, read on the forward strand.
AAGAATGAAATTAGAATACTACCTAATACCATACACAATAAACAAATGGGACCTAATGAAACTTAAAAGCTTTTGCACAGCAAAGGAAACCATAAACAAGATGAAAAGACAACCCTCAAAATGGGAGAAAATATTTGCAAATGAAACAACGGACAAAGGATTAATCTCCAAAATATACAAACAACTCATGGAGCTCAATATCAAAAAAACAATTCAATTAAAAAATGGGTGGAAGACCTAAATAGATGTTTCACCAAAGAAGACAAACAGATGGCCAAGAGGCACATGAAAAGATGCTCAACAACACAGAGAAAGGCAAATCAAAACTACCATGAGGTATCACCTCACACTGGTCAGAATGGCCATTATCAAACAATCTAGAAACAATAAATGCTGGAAGGGTGTGGTGAAAAAGGAACCCCCCTGCACTGTTGGTAGGAATGTAAATTGATACAACCACTATGGAGAACAGGAGGGAGGTTCCTTAATAAAAACTAAAAAGAAAATACCGTATGCTAACACATATATATGGAATCTAAAAAAAAAAAAATGGTCCTGATGAACCTAGTGCCAAGACAGGAATAAAGATGTAGACATAGAAAATGGACTTGAGGACACTGGGGTGGAGGGGGAAGCTGGGGCAAAGTGAGAGTAGCATCAACATATATACACTACCAAATGTAAAAACAGTTAGCAAGTGGGAAGCAGCAGCATAGCACAGGGAGATCAGCTCAGTGCTTTGCGATGACCTAGAGGGGTGGGATAGGAAGGGTGGGAGGGAGGCTCAAGATGGAGGGGATATGGGGACATGTATATGCATATGGCTGATTCACTTTGTTGTACAACAGAAACTAACACAGTATTGTGAAACAGTTATACTGTAATAAAGATGTATTAAAAAAATATAAAGAAAGAAAGAAGGAAATTTTGACATATGCTACCATATGGATAAACCTTGAGGATATCATGCCAAGTGAAGCAAGCCAGTCATAAAAAGAGAAATACTGTATGAGTCTACTTAAATGAAGCATCTAGAGTAGTTAACTTCATATAGAAACAAAGTAGAATGGTGGTTGCCAGGGGCTGGGGAGGAAGAAGGTGGGGAGCTGTTGCTTAATGGGTATAGAGTTTCAGTTCTGCAGGAAGAAAAACTTCTGGATATCCACTGTACAACAATGAATATACTTAATACTACTGAATATACTTAATACTACTGAACTGTACACTTAGAAATGGTTTAGATGGTAACTGTTGTGTTGTGTTTTTTTTTAACCACAACTAAAAATAAAAATTTTTTTAAAGTAAAGTTGAAGAACGATATATCATGCTAACACAAATCAAAAGAAAGCTGTAGTAGTTACATTAATTTTAGACAAGGCAAACTTCAAAACGAGGAAGATTATCTGGGATAGAAAGGGGCATTATATAATGATAAAAGGATCAATTCTCCAAGAAAAACATAACAATCCTTAAGATATATGCACCTAACAAGAGAACATGCAAATACCTGAGGCAAAAACTGATAGAACTGAAAGGAGAAATAGATAAATCCACTATTATAGTTGGAGGTGTCAACATATCTCTATCAGTAATTGACAGATCCAGCAGGCAAAAAATCAGTAAGGATATAGTAGAACTGAACAATACCCAACAGCAGAATTTATATATTTCTCAAGCTGACATGGAACACTGACCAAGACAGACTACATTCTGGGCCATAACATACACCTCAACAAACTTAAAAGAATAGAAATCATACAAAGCATGCTCTAAGACCACAATGGAATTAAACTGGAAGTCAACAGAAGAAAGATAGCTGGAAAATTCTAAAAATATTTGGAGATTAAATGACACATTTATAAATAACACATGGACCAAAGAAAAAAATCTCGAGAAATTAAAATAATTTTGAACTAAATGAAAATACAACTTATTATTTTGTAATATTGTAATATTTTATATTATAAATGACAAAAGATACAAAATCAAAACCTAAGCTTCCACTTTAGTAGAGAAAGTAAATAAACCAAATGCAAGCAGAAGAAAAAAATAAAAATGAGAAGCCACCATCATCTTGATACCAAAACCAGACAAAGACTACCAAAAAATAAAATTATAGGCCAATATCCTTGATGAATTTAGATGCAAAAATTCTCAACGAAATATAAGCAGACCAAATCCAACAACACATAAAAAATGGTCATATACCATGACCAAGTTGGATTCATCCCAGGGTCACAAGGATGGTTCAACATATGCAAATCAATCAATGTGATACACCCCATCAACAAAAGAAAGGACAAAACCACATTATCATCGCAGTAGATGCAGAAAAAGCATTTGATAAAATTCAACAACGATTCATGACAAAAACCCTTACAAAAATGGGTACAGAGGGAACATATCTCAACATAATAAAAGCTATTTATGACAAACCCACAGCCAATATAATACTCAATGGTGAAAAGCTGAAAGCCTATTAAAATCTGGAACAAGACAAGGATGTCCACTCTCACCACTTCTCTTCAACATAGTATTGGAAGTCATAGCCACAGCAATCAGAGAAGAAAAAAGAAATAAAAGGTATTCAAATTGGTGGGGAAGAGGTAAAATTATCATTATACATAGATGACAGGATACTATATATAGAAAAACCCTAAAGACTCCACACAAAAACTACTAGAATTGACAAACGAATTCAGCAAGGTAGCAGGATACAAGATTAACATACAGAAATTGGTTGCATTTTTTTGCACTAATACTGAAATATCAGAAGGGGAATGTAAACAAACAATCCCTTTTAAAATTGCATCAAAAAAATAAAATACTTAGGAATAAACCTCACCAAGGAGGTGAAAGACTTTCACGCTGAGAACTATAAAACTTTAATAAAGGAAACGAAACATGATTCAAAGAAATGGAGAGACATCCCATGCTCTTGGATTGGAAGAATATTGTTAAAATACTACCCAAAGCAATCTACAGACTTAATGCAATCCCTATCAAATTACCCATGAGGTTTTTCACAGAATTAGAACAAATAATCCTAAAATTTATATGGAACCATAAAAGACCCAGGATTGCCAAAGCAATCCTGAGGAAAAAACAACAAAGGAGGAGGCATAACTCTCCCAGACTTCAGACAATACTACAAAGCTACAGTAATCAAAACAGTGTGGTACTGGCACAAAAACACACATATGGATCAATGGAACAGAATAAAGAGCCCAGAAATAAACACACACACCTATGATCAATTAATCTTCGACAAAGGAGCCAAGAATATACAATGGAGAAAAGACAGTCTCTTTAGCAAGTGGTATTGGGAAAGTTGGAGAGCCACATGAAAATCAATGAAGTTAGAACATACCTTCTCACCATATACAAAAATAAACTCAAAATGGCTTAAAGACTTAAACATAAGACATGACACCATAAAACTCCTAGAAGAGAACATAGACCAAACATTTTCTGACAGAAATTGTACCAATGTTTTCTTAGGTCAGTCTCCCAAAGCAACAGAAATAAAAGCAAAAATAAACAAATGGGACCTAATCAAACTTACAAGCTTTTGCACAGCAAAGGAAACCATAAACAACACGAAAAGAAAACCTACTGTATGGGAGAAAATATTTGCAAACAATGTGACAGACAAGGGCTTAATTACCAGAATATACAAACAGCTCATACAACTCAACAACAACAAAGACAACCCAATTGAAAAATGGGCAGAAGACCTAAATAGACATTTCTCTAAAGAAGACATACAGATGGCCAACAAACACATGAAAAGATGCTCAACATCACTAATTATTAGAGAAATGGACATCAAAACTACAATGAGATAGCACCTCACACCAGTCAGAAGGGCCATCATTAAAAGGTCTACAAATAATAAGTGCGGAAGAGGGTGTGGAGAAAAGGAATCCCCCTTACACTGTCAGTGGGAATGTAAATTGGTGCAGCCACTATGGAAAATGGCATGGAGGTTCCTCCAAAAACTAAAAATAGAGTTGCCATATTGATCCAGCAATCCCATTCCTGGGCATACCCATACCCAGACAAAACTATAATTCAAAAAGATACATGCACCCCTATGTTCACAGCAGCACTATTTATAATAGCCAAGATATGGAAACAACCTAAACGTCCATTGACAGATGAATGGATAAAGAAGACATGGTATATATACACAATGGAATATTAGTCATAAAAAAGAATGAAATAATGCTATTTGCAGCAACATGGATGGACCTAGAGATTATCATACTAAGTGAAGTAAGTCAGAAAGAGAAAGACAAATACCATATGATATCATTTATATGTGAAATCTAAAATATGACACCAATGAACTTATCTACAAAACAGAAACAGACTCAGATGTAGAGAACAGACTTGTGGTTGTCAAGGTGCAGAGGGGTGGTTAGGGGAGGGAAGGACTGGGAGTTTGGGATTAGCAGAGGCAAACTATTATATATAGGATGGAGAAACAACAAGGTCCTACTGTATAGCACAGGGAACTATATTCAATATCCTGTAACAAACCATAATGGAAAAGAATAAGAAAAAGAATATATGTGTAACTGGGTCATTTTGCTGTACAGAAGAAATTAACACATCATAAGTCAACTACACTTCAATAAAATTTTTAAAAAAGAAATAAAAATGACAGCAAAAAAATCAATGACACTGAAAACAGGAAAATGATAGAGAAAATGACACAAAAAATGTTGGTTCTTTGAAAAGATCAATAAAATTGATAACCTCTATCTAGCTAGGCTAACCAAAAGAAAAAAAGAGAAGGCACTGGTTACTAATATCACAAGTGAAGAAGAGACCACCATTACTGAGTCTATGGACATTGAAAGGTTAATAAAAGATTGTGAACAACTCTATCTCTATGCCCACAGTTTGATAATTTACATGAAACAGACCAATTCCTTGAAAGGTACAATCTACCAAAACTCACACAAGGAAAAACACACAGTGTGAATAGACCCACATCTATTAAAGAAACTGAATCAATCATTAATAACTTTCCAAAACAAAAAGCACCAGACCCAGATGGTTTCACTAATGAATTTTACCAAACACTGAAGGAACAAATGATATCAATTCTCTACAAAGTCTTTCAGGAAACAGAAGCAGAAGGAACACATCCCAGTTCACTCTATGAGGAGAGCATTACTCTAATACCAAACCAGATAAAGGCATTACAAGAAAGCAAAACTATAGACCAATATCTCTCATGAACACAGATGCAAAAAGCTTCAACAAAATATTAGCAAATCAAATCCAACAATGTATAAATAAAATTATATACACCATGGCCAAGTGGGATTTATTCCAAATATAAAAGGCTGGTTCACTATTCAAAAATCAATTAGTATGAAAAGCTGCTCAACAACACTAATTATTAGAGAAATGCAAATCAAAACTACAATGAGGTATCACCTCACACCAGTTAGAATGGGCATCATCAGAAAATCTACAAACAACAAATGCTGGAGAGGGTGTGGAGAAAAGGGAACCCTCTTGCACTGTTGGTGGGAATGTAAATTGATACAGCCACTATGGAGAACAGTATGGGGGTTCCTTAAAAAACTAAAAACAGAATTACCATATGATCCAGAGATTGTGGAACCTAGAAAAATGGTACAGATGAACCAGTCTGCAGGGCAGAAGTTGAGACAGATGTAGAGAACAGACGTATGGACACCAAGGGGGGAAAAGCGCGGTGGGGTGGGGATGGTGGTGTGCTGAATTGGGCGACTGGGATTAACATGTATACACTGATGTGTATAAAATTGATGACTAATAAGAACCTGCAGTATAAAAAAACTAACCAAAAAAACTAATACTAAACTTTCTTTGGGTTATTTGTATGGAAATATGTTAATATAAATGTTTCAGACATTACATGAAATTTCTAAAAATCTTATATGTTCTGGTATAATGTTATAAGTCATAATTCTAGTTATTACTTTAAAATGTATATCTCAGAAATAACTAAA
>NC_041233.1:50334172-50334527 GCF_002837175.3 Physeter macrocephalus
TGTGTGTGTGTGTGTGTGTGTGTGTGTGTGTGTGTGTGTGTGTGAAAAAAATCAATTAGTATAATCCATTACATCAACAGGCTAAAGAAGAAAAATCATGTCATTATCTCAATAGATGCAGGAAAGGCACTTGACAAAACTCAACACCTATTCATTATAAAAATCAGCAACAGGGCTTCCCTGGTGGCGCAGTGGTTGAGAGTCCACCTGCCGATGCAGGGGACACGGGTTCGCGCTCCGGTCCGGGAAGATCCCACATGCTGCGGAGCGGCTGGGTCCGTGAGCCATGGCTGCTGAGCCTGCGCGTCCAGAGCCTGTGCTCCACAACGGGAGAGGCCACAGCAGTGAGAGGCCC